>NC_081544.1:2013127-2067415 GCF_901000735.1 Corylus avellana | reverse complement strand
CGGACCATTTCTCTCTCGCTCCAGCCGACCAATGAGCACTACTAGCCAGTTATGGACTCTCTCTTTTTGGGTTTATTTGATATTAATTTCACTATATTTTGTTAAATTGTTGTTATTTTGGTGTTTTCTTTGTGATCCAGTGTGGAATTGTGGTTCAGATCTAGGGTTCCGAAATGGTTCTTTCATCTTTGTAAAAATTTGAAAATTTTTGGCTTGTTTTGCTGGGTTTTTACTATTTTAGTGTTTGGCTCTGTTTGGTTGCTGAGAAAATGTGTTTGGCTCTATTTGTTTCTCTCTTTTTGTACTCGGGGTTGTAAACCATTTGTAGAGGAAGATTAGTTTAGTTTTTTTTCTTCATTTCTGAGTAATTGCATCATTTGTATGATTAGGTTTATCTGGAGTAATGAAGATGAGTTTAGATTATTTCAATTTTAACTTTTTTTCCCCATATTCTGCATATTTGTTGATAGACTTTCAGAGTGACGAAAACGAGCACCCTTCTAATAAGTCTTGGGATTTTGTTAAAAATGGGCCAACTTATGAAAAAAAAAAAAAGGCTTATTTTAGGCCCAATACCTAAAATAAGCCCAAAAAATAATTTTCTTAAAAATTGATTATTGGATCGGGTACAAACCGGAACCGGCCGGTAACCAAGACCCCGGTTAATCGTGACCCGGTTCCCGGTTCCTGGTTCCAGTTGCCCAAAACCAATAACCGGGGTACCAAGATTTCGGTCCCTGGTTTTGGCCAAAAAGGGAAAAACCAGACTGGGTTGACACCCCTAGCTATGGGTGTTAGTGAGGTATAATCCTTAACCTTTTCTTGTGGTTTATGTTTAACCCATGGGATTAGAAGCTTGAAAACATATGGGTTTGTGAGAAATTGATTAGGTCCAAAAATTAGGGTTCATACATTGGATTTTGGGGATTTTGTTATCATGTTGAAATCTCTAGTTCCTCTTATGATTTTAGTTCTACTCATTAGATTTGAAGCTTGAAATCTTGATGAGTTGTGGGATTTGTGATTAGTTTAGGAATTATGATATTTTTAGTATGTAGCTAAATCCTTAAAACTAATGTGGGGCTTTCGTGTATATTGGATTTTTATACATTATTTAAGCTCTAGGTTGTTAGATTAATGGATTAAAAGTCCAATTTTATTATTTGTGGAAATGTGGGCATAAACCCTAATTTTGAAGTTTGAATTAAATTTGGGGCTTATAGTGTATGAATATTAGAATTGCTATTTGGAGGAGTTAATTATATTTAGAGTGTTAATTGACCATAGATTATTTTGGGATCCATAGAAGTTGGTGCTTATTGGGTTTAAGTGCTAATATGTCATATGATAATTACAGTGATTGTTGTAAATGTTTCTAAGCATTTTATATTGCAAGTAAGTTGCTAAATTAAATGGCTTAGGAAGAGAGTGATAATATGGCTAGATAACCTTCTTAGGCTGTTAATTGTTGTCGGATGATTCTAAAGTAATAAGACTATTATAACCTTGGTGTTTTAGTGTAAAGCAATTTATTAGAATAAGGCCTTAGTTGAGTTGATTATTAGAATTTTATGGGGGGCATATAAATCAAGCATGGTGGAGTTTGATGTCACTATAATGTGTTTGGTTAAGGATAGACAATGGTGGGATAGAGATTGGAGTTAAGATCCTTAGCAACTAAATCAAGCATGGTGGAGTTTGATGTCACTATAATGTGTTTGGTTAAGGATAGACAATGGTGGGATAGAGATTGGAGTTGAGATCCTTAGCAACTAAAGTGATGTATGATTGAAGCTTGTAAACGAATTAATGACAAAGGTACTTTTTACCTCCGTTGTAGGAATTGTGAGTTGGATGCGGATTCAAAATAAGGATATGCGATGCCAAGTAATGGGACACAACACTAAAAACCCAACAGATTTTATTATAAAATTTTGAAAAAATGTTGGGGATTTTATAAATCATCTACTTACATGATTTGAAATTGCACTTCCTTTCATATTTTAATAACAAGTTTTATTCAATTATATGTCATGGTTTAAGAATTCTACGTATTACAATTACTTCATTTTTATAAGTTATGCATGAATACGATTATGAATGAAAGAAGCTCACACGGTTTCATGGTATATTATACAATTAGAGATGAGCTTACAAGATCATATGAACTATTACATGTGCATTCATGTTTATAAATGTTTAACCCGAGACACTGCTATAGTCACGAACAGTACCAAATTGCATGGGTAGCATGGCAAGCACATTGAAGGATAGTTATGAGAAGGTGTGTGCTATCGGCTAGGCGACCTTCACCTAGGGGAAATTTCCAACCAGGTAGCTCTCCCCTATGACGACAGGATGGGCCTATGGGTTCTTCGGGGTAAGCCAACATGCGCCGCTCATGGTAAAATTGCGGTTATGGGTCAAAGGGTAAAATAACTATTTTGAAAGAAAAGTAAAAGGAAGTGCTTACTCATTTTATAACTAGCTATTCTTGATTTAATTGTGAATCGTTTTATTAATTATTGTTTTGCATGACTGAGATTATGGCATAAAAATCCGCATAGTATGTTTTATAGCATCTTGGTGTTGTGGTTACTTACTGAGTTGTTGAACTCACCCCTTCCCGCTATAAATCGTTTTCAGATTGCCATATATATCGTAGTACTGAGTACAGGGGTGCCGGTGGGCCTCTTAGTTGTTAAAGACCCGATTATCTGGCCCAATGGCTGAGACACTTGGACTTATTGCTTTGTGGACTAGTAGGAGAAGTAGCAGTAGAAGTGTCTGGGACTCCATTCTATAGACTAAACCACTTGGGACAAGCATAGATTGTGTAACTTTATTGCTTAAGAGATTATTGAATACTAGCACATTATGTGGTTGTGATTTCATAATGAGAGTTTATAATACTTTGGTGATGTTATGTTTTTGTGGTGAACATATGGTAGGAGAAATTTCTATTTTTAATAAGAATATTGAAAAACTCTAAATAGACAAATATTACAATTTTATGCATAATTAACGGATATTTAAATCTAAGGAAACAATCACAAAAAACAAGTAAAATCAAACACAAAGATTTTGGTGACGAAGAGGAAACCTTTTAGAAAACGTTCTAAAAGTAAAACCTCTCCGAGGCAGCAAACTCAGGAAATCACTATCAAAAGATTATCCAGAGATTACAGACACTAGAAACACTTACAACCCTTTGCAAGACCTTGGCTCTGTAAGATCGACAAGCCTCCAACTTGTCTCCTCGCTCACAATCTTTTTCAATGTGATTCTCCTTTATCAGATCCTTCAGATAGACTTCAATTAAGCACACAATCAAAACTAACAAAAATCCTCTAAGAGGAATCAATTTGGCTCACAACAAAATAATCACTCAAGCACAACCTCACACGAACTCTTTGGGGGTGAAAATTCGTGCCACTCTCTTTTATAATGATATATATATATAGATATCAGTACATCAAACACTAGACCTGGGCCCACTAAAAACATGTTTTTAGGCAAAATAGGTACGGGGTGTCCGGACAGGTTAATGGGCTGTCCGGACATGGCCTTGCGGAGCAAAAATGGAGTTTCTGGAAATGCGGTCCGGACCGGGAGAAGGCATGTCCAAACCGGGCAAGCAATCAGCATTCTGGAAATGCTGTCCAGTCTCGATCAACAGCTCCGATCGATGGGTGTTTGTGGTCTGATTGAGCTGAAATTTTGCAGGGACATTCATAACAGATGAATCTACATTATGAATGGTGGAGATTGGATTCTGAGCATTCTATATCAATGTTTGAGCCCATGAACTACAGCCTCTGCATTTTGGAAATGAATTAAGCCAACACAAGAACTAACAAACTCCCCCTTTGGCAATTCAGTGACAAAACCAAAATGCCGAGCCAATCCCATCATCTCCCCATATTTACTCCCCCTTTTTGTCACAGAATGACAAAAGGTCTTCATGTTTCCTGAAATACTTCACAAAATACATCAAAGCATATGTGGAACAAGAAGACATAAATAAAACTCATGAAAAAAAATGACGTAGAATGCGTGATCATAAAGAAACATCAGCAAAACTCCCCCTCAATGTATGACTCAATTAACAACAAGAAACTAGAAATGCAAAACATGTTTCTCCCCCTCAAAAGTCAAAAGAATACACATGACATACACATCAATGACTCATGTATTGCACAATGAATACCCCAAACATGCTCCAAATATGCAAAATATACGTGAAACTAGAAATGGCAAGAAACTCATATTGCTTAACCCAAGCAAAGAAAAATGTTTCATTCAACCCATGCTTGTGTGGTGTGTGTGTAAGCGATCCAAAGAGAAAAATTTTCAACTTACAAAATGAGGAGAAAGTTTCACCACCATGAGGTTTTAACAAGTATATCAAATCAAAAGTCGAACCTTATCATGCTAGGGCCTAGCCACTCTCATCCTATACATTTATCTTTGTAAAATATTTTGCACAAGTTTGACACAGTGAAATAAATTCCTTTTGGAATATGATCTTTTGATTTTATTTGTTTCACTATTTTGTTTATTTTTCTCTTTGAGAAACTGTCCTTAAACTTTTGGTGCTTATCACAAAAGAGAAAGCAGGAATTTTTAAGCCATAGGTTCAACTAGCATATGGTCAATTTGAAGAATATGACTAGTCAAAAACCTCATATGGTTACCTAACAGACCTCATAAATAAAGTGAAACAAAACCTCAATTTAAGCTTAACTGTGCACAAGAGATAAAGCATAGGCAAAATGTACCACATAAGCTCAAGCTTTAGGTAACCACAAAAACAAGTCCATTGACACAAATTTTCATCTCATGCATATTAAGAACATTCCAAGACGCAAGGAATTAAATTCATAAAAACCAACATGAAAAATTAATGAACTATCTAGGTGCATAAAACAAAATAAAGAGAAGAAAAAAAAAAAAAACAACCAAAGTAAAATAATTTTGTCTTTTTGTTATTTTTCACAAAAGAAATGCACACAAACAAAATACAATTTCAAAACAAAATAAAACAAAAATGCAATGAAAAACAAAAAACAACATGCTATAAGATATGCAAAGATATGCAAGAAAATCAATCCTAGGCATGTGGGTGACTCACCTAACATAAGGTGAGATTATCACCACTCCCCCTCAAGGGGTGAATGGTATCATCCTTCCTAACCCAAACTTGAGAAATCTTAGGTCTAGACTTATGCCTTTGCTCAAACTTATCTAACCTAAATAGCACTTCTCTCATCATTATGACCAAACCCTCACTTTCTTTCCTAGAATAGGAATTTTCATTTATATGCACATGAGGTTTCAAATTAAAACAGTGAGGTCGAATGTGACCCACTTTGCCACAGTGATGACATGTAGGGACAAACCTTTGAGAAGGTAATTTCCTATGAGGATGCATGACTCTAGGTGTAGGGTAGGATGCATAAGGCTCAATGTAGATTTTCTTACCTTTCTTACCTTGAGGAGTCAGAGCAACTACTTGCTTTTCTTCACTTGAAGATTCTTCTACTTTCACTGGTTTAACAAAAACAGTCTTTGAAGTAGAGGCACGGTTAGAAGACAAAGAAGCAGTTTTATCAAATCCAAAGCTAGATCTGTCGCTAGAATGCTTTTGAATATGCAAAATTTTATCAAGCTTTTCACTCGAAAATTTACTTAAGTGATTTCTAGATGCAATCAGATCATTTTGAAGGGATTTGTTATTAGTAATTAATACATGATTTTCAGATTTGAGAGTATTGCAAACAGCATGTGAATTACTCAAAGATTTCAACAAATTATTCCTTCCAAGCTCAAGATTCTTAAAATCCTTAACAATTTTCAAGTTAGTATTTCTAAGCATAGAAAACTTTTCCATTAAATTGTTAAAGGAGTTTTGAAGATCATTAACCCTATTTGATTCATTATTAGAGGCAGACTGAACATTTGATTGATTAGAATCATCAGAATCATAGGATGCAACAAAAGCCATATAATTAGGAGTGTCTTCCTCATCGGTGTCACTCAAGGTAATATTGAAGGCTTTTTGGTCTTTTAGCTTATTACTCTTGAGATTAGCACAATCATTGCAAACATGACCATAACCAGAACAATCATAACATTTTGGACCACGTGGGTCTCTTTCATTTCTTTCCTGAGTACTTCCTTTTTGTTTTCCAAATCTCTTGGAAATTCTATGTTCATTCTTATAAAACTTTCTAGCTATCAAGGCAAGTTCCTCATCATCTGGTGATTCCTCATCAGAGTTCTTCCTAAGAGTTCTAAGGGCAAGATCCTTATTTTTCCTAGGTTGAGGCAAAGAAAACTCATAAGTCTGAAGGGCACCAACTAACTCTTCTATCCTCATGGTTTCCAGATTAGTGCATGACTCAATGGCTGTTACCTTCATTCTGAATCTTTTAGGGAGTGATCTCATGACCTTTCTAATAATCTTAGTGTCAGAAACTTTCTTTCCTAGATTTATCATGGAATTTCTAATTTCACTAAGTTTACCAAAGAAATCGTTAAATGTCTCATCCTCTAACATTTTAATTTCCTCAAACTTAGAAACTAACATTTGAAGTTTTGAAGCTTTAACAAGATTTGTTCCTTCATAAGTAGTTTCTAGGATCTCCCATGCATCTTTGGCACTATCACAATTTGAAATTTTGGAGAACTCAGTTTGTGAAATTGCCAAGTATAGAGCATTTTCATAGCTTTGTCATTCGCCATACGAGTTTGTTTTTCATCATTAGACCATTCAGCTGTCGGCTTATCTGGAGCTTTAAATCCATATTCAATGACATGCCAAACGTCTATAGATTTTAAGAAAAATCTCATACGGGACTTCCAATAGCCATAATTTGATCCATCAAAATTAGGCACAGTGTTAAGGGTTTGAGATATCTTAAACAAGAAACAAAGATCACACTCGGGACTTTAATCCTTCACAGAGTGAACCCGCTCTGATACCAATTGAAAAACTCTAAACAGACAAATATCACAATTTTATGTGGAATTAACGGATATTTAAATCTAAGCAAACAATCACCAAAAACAAACAAAATCAAACACAAAGATTTTGGTGACGAAGAGGAAACCTTTTAGAAGACATTCTAAAAGTAAAACCTCTCCGAGGCAGCCAAACCAAGGAAATCACTATCAAAAGATTATCCAGAGATTACAGACACTAGAAACACTTACAACTTTTTGCAAGACCTTGGCTCTGTAAGATCGACAAGCCTCCAAGTTGTCTCCTCGCTCACAATCTTCTTCAACGTGATTCTCCTTTATCGGACCCTTTCGGTAGACTTTAATTAAGCACACAATCAAAACTAACAAAAATCCTCTAAGAGAAATCAATTTGGCTTACAACAAAATAATCACTCAAGCACAGCCTCACACGAACTCTCTGGGGTGAAAATTCGTGCCATACTCTTTTATAATGATGTATATATATCAGTACATCAAACCTTAGACATGGGCCCACTAAAAACATGTTTTTGGGCATAATAGGTACGGGGTGTCCGGGCAGGTTAATGGGCTGTCCAGACATGGCCTTACGGAGCAAAAATGGAGTTTCTGGAAATGCGGTCCGGACCCGGGGAAGGCATGTCCGGACCGAGCATGCAATCAGCATTCTAGAAATGCTGTCTAGTCTTGATCAACAGCTCCGATCGATGGGCGTTTGTAGTCCGATTGAGCTGATATTTTGTAGAGACGTTCAAAACACATGAATTTACATTATGAACGGTGGAGATTGGATTATGAGCATTCTATATCAGTGTTTGAACCTGTGAACAGTAGCCTCTGCATTTTGGAAATTGAAAAACGCTATGTTGACTCCAAAAACTTGTTTATCACAATTTATGCGGAATTATTATTATGAAGCAATAAACAATTTAATCACCCAAAATATATAAAGCAATAAAGAGACAGACACAGATATTTTGGTTACGAAGAGGAAACCTTTTAGAAACCAATCTAAAAGTAAAACCTCTCCGGGGCAGCCAAACCCAGGAAATCACTATCAAAAGATTATCCAGAGATTACAGACACTAGGAACACTTACAACCCTTTGCAAGACCTTGGCTCTGTAAGATCGACAAGCCTACAACTCGTCTCCGCGCTCACAATCTTCTTCAACGTGATTCTCCTTTACCGGACCCTTCCGATAGACTTCTCAACCGTAGATTTATCAAAGGAATAATTAAAACTCTAAGAGATTCACTTTAACGCTCACCACATATGATCTCTCTTAGCACAGCCTCCGACGAACTCTCTGGGGGTGAAAATTCATACTTCTATCTTCTATAATGATGTATATATACCCCCGACAAAACCCTAGACTTAAACCACTTAAAATCACGTTTTTGGGCCTCAAACTTACGGGGTGTCCGGACATGTTAATGGGCTGTCCGGACACGGCTTTGCGGAGCAAAATTTGAGTTTCTGGAAATGAGGTCCGGACCCGGGGAAGGCATGTCCGGACATGGGTGAAACAGCATTCTGGAAATGCTGTCCAGTCTTGATCAACAGCCCCGATCGATAGGCGTTTGTGGTCCGATTGAGCTGAAATTTTGCAGGGACGTTCATAACACATGAATCTACATTATGAACGGTGGAGATTGGATTCTGAGCATTCTATATCAGTGTTTGAGCTCGTGAACAGTAGCCTCTGCATTTTGGAACTGAATTAAGCCAACACAAAAACTAACAAACTCCCCCTTTGGCAATTCAGTGACAAAACCAAAATGTCGAGCCAATCCCATCATCTCCCCATATTTACTCCCCCTTTTTGTCACAGAATGACAAAAGGTTTTCATGTTTCCTGAAACACTTCACAAAATACATCAAGGCATATGTGGAACAAGAAGACATAAATAAAACTCATGATAAAAAAATGACGTAGAATGCGTGATTATAAATAAACATCAGCAAAACTCCCCCTCAATGTATGACTCAATTAACAACAAGAAACTGGAAATGCAAAACATGTTTCTCCCCTTTAAAAGTTAAAAGAACACACATGATAACACATCAATGACTCATGTATTGCACAATAAATATCCAAACATGCTCCAAATATGCAAAATATACATGAGACTAGAAATGGCTAGAAACTCATATTGCTTAACCCAAGCCAAGAAAATGTTCCATTCAACCTATGCTTGTGTGGTGTGTGGGTAAGCCATCCAAAGAGAAAAATTTTCAACTTACAAAATGAGGAGAAAGTTTCACCACCATGAGGTTTTGACAAGTATATCAAATCAAAAGTCAAACCTTATCATACTAGGGCCTAGCCACTCTCATCCTATACATTTCTCTTTGTAAAATATTTTGCACAAGTTTGACACAGTGAAATAAATTCCTTTTGGAATATGATCTTTTGATTTTATTTGTTTCACTATTTTGTTTATTTTTCTCTTTGAGAAAGTGTCCTTAAACTTTTGGTGCTTATCACAAAAGAGAAAGCAGGAATTTTTAAGCCCTAGGTTCAACTAGCATATGGTCAATTTGAAAAATATGACTAGTCAAAAACCTCATATGGTTACCTAACAGACCTCATAAATAAAGTGAAACAAAGCCTCAATTTAAGCTTAAATGTGCACAAAAGATAAAGCATAGGCAAAATGTACCACATAAGCTCAGGCTTTAGGTAACCACAAAAACAAGTCCATTGACACAAATTTTCATCTCATGCATATTAAGAACATTCCAAGACGTAAGGAATTAAATCCATAAAAAGCAACATGAGAAATTAATGGACTATCTAGGTGCATAAGACAAAAGAAAGAAAAGGAAACAATCAAAGTAACATATTTTTGTCTTTTTGAAATTTTTCACAAAAGAAATGCACAAAAAAAAAACAAATGCAAAACAAAGAAAAATGCAATGCAAAACAAAACAACATGCTTGAATTGAGATTACAACAGGCAAGACATGAATGTCCTTTAGCATTAAACTTTCATCACATCTTATAGGTCCCACTACAAAATAATGATTTGGTTTAATAACTACTTCTAGGTCTTCACAAGACATTACACATTCCTGAACATTTGATTAGCAAGTAGACAAAAATCTTGGTGGTCCGCACACAACATCTCATCTATAAGCTTTTCAAAGATCATGATATATGAATTTCTTGAAAAATCCTTTATGAATATGCCTCAAAACATGAATCTCAAAACAATCATGTATATACTCTTCATACAGAAAGTGTAACAACAAAAACAATGCAGTGCATAAACAATAAAGCAAAAACAAAAAAAATGCAATGCAAAAAAAAAACAACATGCTCTAGGATATTACAAAATAAGCAAAACAATCAATCCTAGGCATGTTATTGACTCACCTAACTTTAGGTGAGATCACTACCACTCCCCCTCAATGGGTGAATGGTATCATCCTTCCTAACCCACACTTGAGAAATCTTAGGTCTAGACTTATGACTTTGCTCAAACTTATCTAGCCTAGATAGCACTTCTCTCATCATTATGACCAAACCCTCACTTTCTTTCCTAGAATAGGAATTTTCACTTTTATGCTTATGGGATTTCAAATCAAAACACTTTGGTCGAATATGACCAACCTTTCCACAATGATGACAAGTGGGCACAAACCTTTTAGAAGGTAATTTTCTATGAGGATGCATGACTCTAAGCTTAGGGTAAGATGCATGATGCTTAACATAAATTTTCTTACCTTTCTTACCATGGAGAGTCGGAGCAGCTGCCGCTTTTCTTTTCACCACAGAGTCTTCTACTTTTTCTGATTTAACAAATATTATCTCGGAAGTAGAATCATTGTTAGAAGACAAAGCAACATGACAATCAAAACTTAACTCAGATTTATCACAATCAGAATTCTGAGTATGTAACATATTCTCAAGGGAATTGCTAGAGAATTTTTCCAATTGAGTTTTTGACTCTTTTAATTTATTCTCTAACAAATCAACTTTAGAACCTAAAACAGAATTTTCAGATTTTAAAGAATCAATTAAAGCATGTGATTCAGACAATTTAGTAACAATAGATTCATTCACATGCTTAAGATCTTGAAACTCCCCCAAACAATTTGTGTATTGATGTCTCAAAAGAGTGAATTTTTCCAACAAATTGTTGAAGGAGTTTATAAGATCATATTCCCCTTGAGAAGTATTCATAGCAAACAGGAGTCAACAGATCTCACTCAAGAATTTAATCCAAACAGAGTGAACCCGCTCTGATACCAATTGAAAAACGCTATGTCGACTCCAAAAACTTGTTTATCACAATTTATGCGGAATTATTATTATGAAGCAATAAACAATTTAATCACCCAAAATATATAAAGCAATAAAGAGGCAGACACAGATATTTTGGTTACGAAGAGGAAACCTTTTAGAAACCGATCTAAAAGTAAAACCTCTCCGGGGCAGCCAAACCCAGGAAATCACTATCAAAAGATTATCTAGAGATTACAGACACTAGGAACACTTACAACCCTTTGCAAGACCTTGACTCTGTAAGATCGACAAGCCTACAACTCGTCTCCGCGCTCACAATCTTCTTCAACGTGATTCTCCTTTACCGGACCCTTCCGATAGACTTCTCAACCGTAGATTTATCAAAGGAATAATTAAAACTCTAAGAGATTCACTTTAACGCTCACCACATATGATCTCTCTTAGCACAGCCTCCGACGAACTCTCTGGGGGTGAAAATTCGTACTTCTATCTTCTATAATGATGTATATATACCCCCGACAAAACCCTAGACTTAAACCACTTAAAATCACGTTTTTGGGCCTCAAACTTACGGGGTGTCCGGACATGTTAATGGGCTGTCCGGACACGGCTTTGCGGAGCAAAATTTGAGTTTCTGGAAATGAGGTCCGGACCCGGGGAAGGCATGTCCGGACATGGGTGAAACAGCATTCTGGAAATGCTGTCCAGTCTTGATCAACAGCCCGATCGATGGGCGTTTGTGGTCCGATTGAGCTGAAATTTTGCAGGGACGTTCATAACACATGAGTCTACATTATGAACGGTGGAGATTGGATTCTGAGCATTCTATATCAGTGTTTGAGCCCATGAACAGTAGCATCTGCATTTTGGAACTGAATTAGTTTCACCATTGCATCCAACACGCAGAATCACCCCATGTCTGTACGCTCCCTTGACTTTCTTCCTTACTTTTTTTTTTTGGTATCTACTCATTCGTTCAATTCATTCATCGTTAGGGCTTTGTGGCGAAGCCGGAGACCGCTGCAGACGGGTCTGCGAATTTCATGATCTGGCAGTGTATCATCCCTGGCAAGCCTGGGGCGAGTCCCTTTATTTATTTTCTTCTTGATGCTATTGTGCAATTTGGGAACTTTGCAAGTTTGACGAATATCCCATTAATGCAAATTGTAAAGAAAGGGTTGTGAAATTTCTTTATTTACTGGGTGCTTATATTGGTGATGATATAATATTTGATTTCTTGTCCACCTTTCGTCCGTTGCTTTTTGTTAGTTTTAATTTTTTGAGCTTTCACTAAGTGCAATGTTCCTTCTAATTCTTAATTTTGAATTACATCCTATGGTGTTTTGACATGATCGCAAGAGAGTTGGTTTGGTGAACTTGTCTTGTGGGACAAAGATTAGTAAATGCACACATATATAACAAGGACATGGGAGTGATATGCTTTAGGTAATCTAGCTTGCAAAAGGATATATGGATGTGGGTCGAGTACTAATGGAGATTGGATGGCAATAGCATGATGGCCTCTGATGTGAGAAAATACACGCTTTTGGATAGATTTGATTTGTGAAGCATAATTTTTGTAGCCGACCCAAATAGTTAAACAAGGGTTTTTGTTGATTCCATGATAATGGGTATTCATTTTTATTGAGACAATATTCAATAGGATGCATAACGAACCACCTGATCCTGATAAGAATCACCACCGTAGCAGCAATAGCAAGAAGATAAATGCAGATAAGAAGGCAACAATTCAAACTCAAGATGAAGTTAAACCAAATTCAAATGATGAAGATATGATTAGATAAAAATTGTTTTTTTTTTTTTTTTTTTTTTTTATAGGTAATCAGGCAACTTTATAAAAAATGTGATGTACACGTTTTATAAAAACCAATAACATTCATAGGAATCAATTCAAATCATTCTTAAACTAAAACCCTTTATGGTATCGTAGCGCGCCTACTAAATGTCAATTTTTTTTTTCTTCCTCCTTTTCTATCCTCTGTTTCTTTGTGGTTTTTCTTCAAAACACCTTACCTGCTATTTCTCATGATTCGTTCCTTGGATCATGTCCAGAGTCCCCTCTTGATCATTGTCCAGTTCTTCCAACTGCACCAGTGCATCCAATGCACACCAGAGCTTGAAATAAGA
This sequence comes from Corylus avellana, assembly GCF_901000735.1. Taxonomy (NCBI): domain Eukaryota; kingdom Viridiplantae; phylum Streptophyta; class Magnoliopsida; order Fagales; family Betulaceae; genus Corylus; species Corylus avellana. The sequence goes on along the minus strand of NC_081544.1, from coordinate 2,054,025 downwards.
ACGTCAAACCAAAGCCAATGTTTGATGGCTTCATACAGTACCCTAAGCCAAAGGCTCTCACTGTCTCCACTTCAGGTCCCTCCTCCATTGAGCCCACCTCTTTTGTTTTTTTTCAGCTTCCAAGCATTCTGAATGGCGACAGGCCATGAATGAAGAATTTGTGGCCCTCATGCAAAATGGAACTTGGAATCTTGTGCCTCCACGGCCTAACATGAATTTGGTGGGTTGTAAGTGGGTTTTTCGAATAAAATGAAGTGCTGATGGTTTTCATCAACAAGAAGGATGATTATGAGGAGACCTATAGTCCTGTTGTTAAACCGGTTCCTATTCAATTGGTATTGTCCCTTGCCATTTTTTCAAACTGGCTCATTCGTCAACTTGATGTCAAGAATGCTTTTCTTCATGGAGTCATTGAAGAAAATGTTTTCATGACTCATCCCCGGGCTTTGCTCACCCATCTTTCCCTGATCCTGTATTTACAGCAGGCACTTTATGGCCTTAAACAAGTTCCTCAGGCTTGGTTTTCACGGCTGAGCACTCAACTTTTGGAATTGGGATTTCTTGGGCTCTAAATTAGACACCTCTCTGGTTGTGTACAACAATGGCTGGTCTCCGATATACATTTTAATCTATGTTTATATATTTTTAACTGGGCCCGATTCTTTGTCAATCTTAGCTTATTTGCAATCTATAGAAGGAAATTGCCTTGAAGGATCTGGGGACTCTTCATTATTTCCTTGGTGTTGAGGCGTTATTTGATCAGCAAGGCCTTTTTCCATCCCAACGCAGCTACATCACCAAGGTGCTGCGTCAAAGTAACATGCTTGGTGCTAAGGGGGTTTCTTCTCTCATGTCATCATCAACATCACTCTCTCAATTCACGAGTGAATATTTTTTTGATGAGACACTCTATAATAGTGTCGTTGGATTTCTTCACTATGTTGCAATCACAATGCTTGACATTGCATTCGCTGTAGGACAGAATGCCAATTCATGCATCGCCCAACAACACTTAGTTGGAGTGCACAAAAATGCATTTTGCATTATTTAAAACAAACTGTGAATCATTCATGGTTTCTTCATGCAACCGTCGAAACTCCACATGTCATCTTCAAGCCTTTTCTAATGCAGACTAAGCTGGTTTCCTAGATGACCTTTGCTCAACCAGCGGTTATTGTTTATTCTTTGGCATAATCTCATTTCATGGAGTTCTTCTAAACAAAAACCGTTTCCCACTTCAGCACTGAGGCTGGATGCATGGCCGTTGAGGTTTCCCTTCCTCAATCACCGGTGCTCTGGTGTGACAACATAGGTGCAGCCTACCACACGGAAAATCCTCTATTCCATGCATGAAGGAAGCACATTTCCATTGATTATCACTTTGTGCGAGATCAAGTCTCCTCTCGGGTGCTAACTATTCGATTTATTTCCTCAAAGGACCAGATTGCCGATACACTTACTAAACCATCGCCAACGGCCACTTCTCTTAACCTCCCGTTTGATGTTGAGGGGTGTATTGAGACAATATCCAATACGATGGATAACGAACCACCTGATCCTAATAAGGATCACCACCGTAGCAGCAACAGCAAGAAGAAAAATGCAGATCAAAAGGCAGCAGTTCAAACTCAAGATGAAGATAAACCAAATTCAAATGATGAAGATACGATTAGATAACAATTGTCTATTTGTAACAACTGTCAATATGATGTACACGTTCTATAAATACCAATACAGAGCTCCCATAACATTCTTGGGAATCAATTCAAATCATTCTTAAACTAAAACTCTTTAATTTGTTTACACCGTTTTTATTTAAAATAGGATTCCTTTGCTTTTTTGGAAGGTGGATTTCTACCAGCAAGCTCTAGTACCATTACTATCTGAAGAGTTTCCAAAGTAAGCTTGGGTTTGGTGGTTGGGAGTTTCAGTAAGTCGGTAAAACTGGGACTGGATATGTTTCAGAAGCTGGACATCATGGTGTTCTCGACAATATAATGGAACTGTTTGAGATTATTTAGTACATGACAGGAAGTTATATGAGGACTTTTGCAGAGGTACTAGGGTTGAGATAAGGAACTAGAGGTGATGTAATTATGTGACAAACATTTCTATTGATACATTTTTTTTACTTTGAATGTTGAGGTTGTTAATGGTAATTATCAGGTTTTCCTTTTGTCTGAGGCTATGTGATTTAATGATTTTCCATTTCTATGGATTTAAAGGTTATTTCAAATGCTAAGTGAAAGCAAAGTAAAGGCTCTTCTAGCTTTTAGGAATCTAGAAGATTTAATTTGTTTGAAGTATAAGGCCGATATAATCTTATTGTGTAATTGCTTTGGTTTGATGCCTCATTTTTTTTTATAAATGCGTCTATCTTCCTGACATTGCAGACTGATTGGGAAGGGAGCTACTTTCCTCTTACCATCCAATTCAGTGAAGACTATCCTAGAAGGCCCCAGTGTGCAAGTTTCCACGAGGTTTCTTCCACCCAAATGTCTACCCCTCTGGAACTGTGTGTTTGTCAATCCTGAATGAGGAGAGTGTAAGTACTCAACATTGCCATTGCATGTATTTGCAGATTGTGTTTCTTAGTGCACACATTTGACTAAGAAAAATTGCAGTTGACTGATGATCTCTTGATATTGTTTTCAGGGGTGGAGACCCTGGATTACTGTAAAACAAATTCTAGTGGGTATTCAGGATTTACTGGACCAACCCAACCCTGCTGATCCAGCACAGGCCGATGGCTACCAGCTCTTGATCCAGGTTTTTCCAACCACAAATCTCTAATTCTAGACTTCTTGTCCAAAATTTTGAGTCTTGTTAATGTGGAATTGTTGCTTCTGTGGTCCCGTTTTGCAGGAACTAACTGAGTACAGAAGAAGGGTGCGGCAGCAGGCCAAGCAGTTTCCCCTTCTTGTCTAGCTTTATGCTTGCTTTTGCTGGATATGGTTAAATTATATATTTAACTGGTTCCAGATTAATTACATGCTTAAATCTCTTTCTATGATCGGACAACCTCATTAGAGGGATTCTCAGCTGTCTTTTACACATAGCTATAGGTTAGTTCCTTAAATGCATATCTTATAGTGGAGTTGCTGTTATTGCATTCCATTTTGGCTGAAATGGATAAAAAACTTCAATAGTCAGTTTTGTCACTGGCAAGTAAATTGAAACACTTGATTTCCTTGTTTTATTTTTGTAACATCCCACCCCAATGACACACAATATTGTCCGCTTTTGGCTCCCCCAAACTAGACTTCCCAGGAGGTCACCCATCCTGGTACTACTCCAGCAGAAGCACGCTTAACTGCAGAGTTCTGCTGGGATCATAACCATCACGGCTTTAAAATGCGTTGTTGTCATTAAGAGTGTAGTATACATTTAAGCACATCCTCATCTCCATACCCAAGCAATGTGTGACGTCACAATTTTACTCAACATTCTGGTCTATTCCACTCTATTCTATCCATTTCTGCGTGTGTTTGCTCATTTTAGCTTGATGTTTGTGTTTCAGCTTTGATATACTTTTGTTAAATTATGTTTTAGAATTTTTTTTAACTTCAAAAGTCAGTTTTGTCACTTATCAGAAAACAGAAACGTCATATTTGTCAGAAAGCAAGGCCTTTTTTCTTTTTCTTTTTTTCCTTCTGGTGTAGGCCTTAATAATTTGATTTGTGATTAAAAAATGCCAATTTAATGTAAAGTAAGCCATGGGATTATAATGGAGTTTCTTGGACTAGGTTTTCAAAAATAAAAAATAAAAATAAAAATAATCAAAGCTCTTAGCAATTCCTCAAGATGACGTGCAGCTAGGTGGGGGATTTGCTTGGGATTTTAATAAATCACCCTATGATAATTTGAACATCACCCCATTTGTCTCATTAACTTGAACCATTAAACTACATGCTATTTTTAGACATTAAGAAAATAAAATTTTTGGGGTAACTTCACTTTAAACCTCTAAATTACCATGCGATTTGACAAGTCTTTCTAAACTTTAAAACCTCTCAATTTGAACCCACAAACTTTCAATTGCATTCAATTTGAACCCATTCTTCAGATTTTAAACATTAAAAGTGAGATAATAACGTTTATACCCCTAATTGTTTTATAAAATTTCATACCCTATAGATATAGTTGGTAATTTTGAGAACACGAGTTACCAATTTCTCATTGTAAAACTGCACAGCAGACACTGACCATGTAACCATGGGCACTCCTGCAGCCACCCCTTCCAATATGGAATTCCACCCACAATGAGTCACAAGCCCTCCAATTTCTTCACGGTCAAGAATCAACACTTGGGGCGCCCAATCTCTTATGATTACTCCCTTTCCTTTCATTCTCTTCTCAAACCCTTCAGGCAGCCACTCTTTTTCTTCTTCTCCATAACTCTTTTTCTTTTTTCACAACCCAGATTAATAATTTGCACTTGGGACTCAGATTAATAATTTAATACCACATTTTATTTGGACCGTTCATTGCCTAGATCGTAACAACAAATAAAAACAAGAAATAAGGAGTGGCCGAAGGGTGCTAGGGTTGTCTCTAGGGGATGGTTCGGTCGCTCTCATTGATCGGTTTAGGAGTGGCTGAATTGCCCCTCCTGTGCGGATGAACCACACAAAGGAAAAGGTTTAGTCGGCAACAGCTACCCATTTGGAGCACTTTCGGTAGGAGTAGTCAAATAGCTACTTTAAAAGTATAAATTTCTACTTAAGGTATTCATTTTTTATATATACTCCAACATATTCTCTATTTTACTCTTTATTTTCTTTAAATATTTTTTTTATGTGGTTGAGAGTGTAAAAGAAAGAACGGGAGATAGAGTGAAAAAAAAAAAAAAAAATGGAGAGAGAAAATAATAAAAAACTTTTGTAGTGTGAATAGTGAATAGACAAAAGAGCCTATTTACTGTTCACACTATAAGAAAAAAATGTTAAAGTATCAACTCTACTCAACACAAAAAATAATTCATAATAGTCAAATTTAACTATTATAGATCATTTGCCTATTCTTTGGAGATGCTCACCCTTTGGCCACCCTTTATATTTATTTATTTTATTTGTTGTTATGGTGTGGACCATTTATTTTAAGGAAAAATTACACTTTACCCTACCAAAGTTTGGGGTCATTTTCAATTCGACCTCCAATGTTTCAATTTTTGCAATCCACCTCCTCCCCCCCCCTGAACTTGCCAAACATTTGCAATTCGGCCATTCCGTGAGTCAAAGCCGCTTTGACTGACAGAACAATGATCACGTGCGACTAGGGCAGCAAGTTCGGGCTCAGCTCACATAAGCTCGGCTCTTGCTCGACTCGAATATTAAATGAAGGGTTTCATGAACACAAATCCTGGCTCGAATATTAAATGAAGAAGCTCGGCTTGACTCGACTTAGCTAAACTCGTGAGCGCGCTCGTATAAGTGTGTGATAAATAATTATTTGTAAAACTGTTAAAGTATGTTGTACTTAAATTAAATAAGAGGTCAAATATTAATTAACAAAAGATAAAAATTAAAGTAAAACTTAATGGCATTTTTGTAAATTGTAAGAGTACCCTTAGTCCAACTTTTTTAGCTTTTCCTTTTTCATTTTCCAAGGCTATTCCAGACATTGCCTCGTTTGCCTTGAGATCTAGGCCCCATCCCTATCAAACGTTTGATGATCCTCACTTCTTCTAACTCTTCCATTTCTTTCTTTTAACTTTTTTATTCACTTTTCTGTAACTTCTTCTTATTCTTCGCAGACCCATTTCATTTTCCTTCTTCTTTCATACACACATTCCTATACACTAAAACATGGTTTGATTTTTTAATTGATTACAAAAACACGAGTGTCGAACCGCCACACGCACGTCGAAGAGAGACCGAAATGCAGAGATTGAGAGAGAGACTAAGACGCAGAGAGAGATATGGTCAAAAGAAGAAGACAATGAAGCCAAAGAGGAGGGTTTCCGATCATGGGTTGTTGTGAGGTAAAAAATTTAGATTCGCTGTATTTTCTTTACACCCATTGTATATATAGAACGAAAATCACATTGTTTGGGTGAGATTTCACTTAGGTTTGATTTTGGTTGAGATTTCGGGGTATATGCTATTCGGTTTAAGAGGTCGTATGATGTGTTCTTATGTGGGTTTTGGCCAAAATACTCGAGCTCGAGCAGGGAACCAACCTTGACGAGCCGAGCTTGAACACTGGTTTGAGGCTCGTGTCGAGCTCAAGCTCGAGCCCGAGCCTGACAGAAACTTAAACAAGCAAAGCTCGGCTCGTTTACACCCCTACGTGCGACGCACATGATCACTTCTGGCCATTTTCTACCGAAAATGCCCCTCCATCCTTAAGTTCCAAAACACACACCTGACTTCACCTGACGCACGATTAACCCAACCCAACCCAACCTAAGCTAATGAACAAAGTAACCTTCAGTTACTTTTTTCCCTTTGCACAACAAGAAGTCAAGGGCAGAAAAACAAAGAAGCACGGGAGAAAGCGACACTAGAGAACCCATTTCCGCGACAACCACTCGATAGAGACAAATCAGACAATTTATTTCGACAAGGTAAGTGTTTTCCCTTTTGAAATCGTATATTTGTACCATACAAAAAAATTAGATGGAAAAAACTAGGGTTTTTTATTATTTGGGGGTTTTAGTGAGGGGTGTTTTTCTTTGGTTATCTTTTAGTACGTGATGTTAATTTATTGTTTTGTTTGTCGTATTGTATTGTATTTGCATTTGTTGGCTTTATTGCGTGCTTTGCTTTGGTGAAGTTGTTTGTTTCCGTTGGAAGAAAAGTGGTCCTTAGAGTGTAAAGGCTAATGTCGTGTGAACAAAAGTGGTCTCCAAATCCAGTATAGTGTTGTCGTGTGAACAAAAGTGGTCCCCAAATCTAGTAAACTATCCACAAATGATAAAGATGAAACAAAGTTGTTAATATGCGAGTAATTATAGGTCAATGTGTGCCAACCTGACAATAAAGGCCCAAAAATTAAAAAGGGATGTAATGTTAACCCTTATTTTTCTTTAATGAAAGGAAAAAAAAAAAAAATGCCCTCCAATGGTTAATCATCTCATTTCCATGAGCATTGTGAAACTCATCATTTAAAATCATGTCCATGTCTATTTTATAAAACTCGGTATCTATTTAACAATTGAAATAAGACTTTCACATTTCCCATTTGTAAAATATGTATTAAAAAATTAAAATGTTGCCCACTTTTACCAATCTTGTAACAAAATGTTGTACCTCAACTCTCAAATATATAATATCTTTAGTTGTAAATGCTTTCAATCTTAGAAAACTCTAAAAGTTGGCCAATATGAATCAAGAAAATTGACAAAATTATCCTTTGTGCTGTGCTGTCTTACTCCTTTGAGTTGTTCTGTCTTATATGAATCGTATGAAGTAAAAGGCATACTTGGAAGTAAAGCCGCTCATCATTTATATGATTATCTTTCTATATATGTAAAGACGCTCATAATATATTTTATTCATTCACGTTGTAGGATGTCGTCGAATTTAGTGTTTGAGGTTTGTTATGGGGGTAAGTTCGACAGGAGTTCTGGTTGTGAGTATGTGGGTGGAGAAGTGACTGTTCACAGTGGTAGTTATGGTCCTGACCAGTTGTCTTTTTTTGAATTGGAAGATATTTGTAAAAATTACAAGTATAGGGCAAGGGATTTATTGTACTTTAGAGAACCTGAGAACAATTTAATGGGTGGTTTGCATTTAATAACCTCAGATGACGATGTCATGTATATGGTTGGCTGCCACAAAGGGTATTTTATTGTGCATTTATATGTTGTGTGTTTTGGGAGTGGTCACGGTGATGAAGAGGAATATGAAGAGGATGATGAAGACGATGATGAAGAGGAGAGGAGGAGGGCTGATTACAATGACCCTTGGTGGAAAAACAAGGTCAGTAATGATGAAGATTTATTTGATGTAGACCTTGATGTAGGTGATGGTAGAGCTAGAACTAGTGGTGCTAGAACTAGTTATGCTAGAAGAACTGGTGATGGGGATGGTGATAGTGATAATGAGACTGAAGGTGATGATGAACAACAAGGTGATGTAGAAGAAGATGATGAGGAAGAATGTGATGAAGAAGATGGGAATCAAGATGAGGTCCATCCAAGTGGTGATTTTGTAGGTCTGAAAGTGGACCAAAGAATAAAGGAACATTTGAAGAAGTAGATGATGATGACTCTAACTCATAAATGGCTAGAAGTGACATACTCGAGTCACCACCTATTACTAATGAGGAAGGTGAATTAACATCTGTCAACTCACTTGAATTTCACAGAGTTGACCTAGTTAACCCAATGTTGCACCTCAAAATGACTTTCCCAAACATACAAACGTTTAGAGGAGCTGTTAAAGAGTACAATCTCATGAGGGGCAAGGAAATTAGGTTGAAAAGGAATGAAAGACGAAAGTGTATCGTGGTGTGCAAGGATGACAAGTGTCGGTATTGAGTGTATGCAAAGCAGACTCCTAGTGAACAAACATTTTAGATAAGATCTATGCACCCGAAACATGTGTGTAGTAGGCAATACAAGAACTCAATTGTGAACTCAACTTGGATAGCCAACAAATTGATCGAGAAGTTCAAAATTCGGCCCAACATGCCCTTGAATGTCATACAACATGAAGTGAAGGATAAATGGAAAGTGGATGTAACTCCAAGTATGATGTATAGAGCTAGGAAAAAGGCATGTAAAAAAATATATGGTAAGCTTGAAGATTAATACAGTCATCTATGGGATTATTGTGAGACATTGAGAAGGACTAATAAAGGAAACTGTGTAATGATGAAGGTGGACAGACCAAACCCTAGTGTGCTTCCAAAATTTGGAAGACTATATATTTTTCTGGCTGCAATGAAGAAAGGGTTTTTGGAGGGTTGTAGGCCTATTATAGGGGTGGATGGATGCTTCCTGAAAGGGTCATTCAAGGGTCAACTCTTAGCTGCAGTTAGAAAGGATGAGAATAACAATATGTACCCAATTGCCTTTGCTATTGTTGAATTTGAGATGAAAGAGTCCTAGATATGGTTTTTGGAAACCCTTGTGTCTGATCTTGGACTATATGAGCGGGGCTCTAGACCAACATTCATTTTAGACAGACAAAAAGTAAGCTATGTTACATTTAATTTTGAACAATAATTTTACATAACACTTCAATAATATTTATTTATAACATATTAATTATCTTTCTTCTGCAGGGTCTCATGCCAGCTTTGGAGGTTGTGCTTTTATTGTCGGATCATAGAATTTGTGTTAGGCATCTATATGCCATCTTTAGGAACTTAGGGGGGGCATAAAGAATTGGCCTTGAAGGAGAAGTTATGGGCTGCAGCGTCTCCATACACTGAACATGAGTTTACTGCTCATATGGAAGAATTGAAGACACTCAGCAAGGATGCCTACGAATACTTGAGTAAGATTAACCCTAGTGGGTGGTCTCGGGCTTCGTCTAATGAATATCCAAAGTATGAGTTGTTAGTGAACAATATATGTGAGTGTTTCAACTCATACATCCTCAAGGCGCGTGACAAACCTATTTTGACATTGTTGGAGATGATAAGGAAAAATTTGATGATGAGGTATCAGGCTAAGAGAGAAGGGATTGAGAAGTTGATTGGTAAGTTGTGCCCTAGAATTGTGCAAAAGATGGAGGCAATTGGTCTAGAAGCAATGGACTGCATTACAAACTACACTGGTGATAGAATGTTTGAGGTTACTGCTCTCAACAACAAACAGTATGAGGTGGACCTACGTAGAAGAATATATGGTTGCAGGCAGTGGGAACTCACTGGAATCCCTTGTCTCCATGTCTTTTCTGCTATACTCTATGATTGTGGGAATCCCGAGGACTATGTTGATGACTACTACACAATAGAGAGGTACAAAAAGGCATACGCACCAATTATTTACCCAATTCCCATTGTAGAGCAATGGATAAAAACCAACCATGATAAATGGGAACCACCTAAATATAGAGTGGCCCCTGGGAGACCAAAGAAGGTAAGAAAGAGGGCTCCTGATGAGAGTAGGGACTCCAAAAATCCACACCGAATGAGGAAGTTTGGTGCAAGGATGAGATGTGAGAAGTGTACTGGCTTAGGTTATAATAAGTGGAGTTGTCCATTGAATAGGAGTTTAGCAAGTCAGCTTAATACCCTACCTGCAGGAACTGTAAGTATCAATGTACTCTATTCATTTGTCCTTAATGTTCCAAATAGTTATAACTGACTGCTTTTGGACTTCGTATGAATACGCTCATTTTTTATGTTGGTTCCATTTTTTTCAACCACAAAGTGTTGGGTTCCAATACTCAAACTCAGGCTAAAAGTAAGGCACGGATTGTGTACAAGGTATGAATTTATGGGTACATGTGTGCCAATACTTTAGAGGTCCTAATAGTAGTGTTGTAGGTATTTATGGTTTAGGTACAAAACCACAAAGCGCATTGTTTCAATTAACTGACAATTGGTTCATTTTTTGTTAAGAGAAAGCCCAGACAAATAAAAAGAGTGGCAATGGTGGTCCACAATCATCAAGTGCAGTGAAGGTACTTAAATAAAATTGTTTTTTATAATGTACATATTTATTTATTTTAATTGTTTGTATCATTCGTTTTTTTGGGTTTTTTTTTTTTTTTTAGAAGAGTAAGGGAAAACTTTAACATACACGTACTCCACATAGATCTATAATCCCCAGTCTTGTTGATGAAAGAGAGCACACACCTCCACCTAGATTTGGTCTTGGCAGAGAAGTCACCCCCTTGGACCTGCACCAGGAATTATCTTACCTCCAGCATGGGGCAATATGGCTGACACAGAAGAGATAGAAATTCCTACAATTTTCACAGGAGGTCCTGCAACAAAGACTCGTACATCTAATTGGGTTAGAAGTATTTTTCGTAGTACCCCTACCAAGGCTCCTGTACACATTGACCTCACTAAAGAGGGCCCTAAAACTAGAGGTAGTGCAATTGGAGGGCAAACTATTGGTGGTGGAAGACTAGGGCCTAAAACTAGGGGGATTTGCAGGCAGAGGTGTTACAGTGACTGGTGGTGGAGGCAGAAGTGGTGCAGTGAGAGGCGGTGGAAGCAGAAGTGGTATAGCTGCATCTACTGATGTAGCAGCTACATCCAGTGGTGCTGAAGCAAAGTCTAAAACTGTGGTGAAACTGAAAGGAAAACGTATTGTGAGTACAATACAGAAGGGAATTGCAGTTGTGGAAGCTAAGAAAAAACGGCTCAATCCAGAGTGGAAGCTATAATGTGCTAGAGCTATAGTCTCTTTTTTTTTTTTTTTTTTTTTTTTTTTGTGTGACAAGTATGTAATGTATTTTGTGACAAGTATGTAATGTTTTTTGTGACAAGTATGTAACATTTTTTGTGACAAATATGTAATGTCTATAGACAACTTGTTAATGTCTATTGAAGTTGGTAATGTGTATGAAACTATTTTGTATGAATTTGTGAATGTGTATGTTAATGAAGCTGTTTTATTGAGATTAATTTGTTCTACTCTATTGAACTTAATTATTATTTGAAGATTGTCACTATTTGAGGAATTTGTTAATTATTAAGTTGAAGCTTAGTTACTTGTTGGAAAATGTGAGTCATTATACAGGTGCAGATTAATCATATCAAATGCATGATATGATTATCATATATCATGTAATAATACTGAAGGTATAGTTAAAGATACTTGTTTATTTGGTTGCATGATGTCATACTTCTCCATAATTGACATTTGGAAGCTCATAGTCATACATATAACAACTAATAACTTCATTACAAATAACATACACAATATAGTACGCTACATGGGGTAAGCTAAAAGCTACATGACATCCACAATGTGCTTCCAGAATTACACGACTCCACAACTGCTTTGCTTCCATTGTTCTCCCAAAATGACATAAGTATAAAAGACCACATTGTGCTCCCAAAATGACACATAAACATAAAAAACCACAATGTGATCCCAAAAGTACATACACCTTAGTTCAACTTCATATTGCCAACTTTGCATTGATATGGACCACTTTGAGTGTATCCAAACAAAAAAAAAAACAAGAATACCACTTAAACAAATTATCCACGAACAAACAAGCATTATTTGGTAATTCTTCTTAACTGCATAAAGTTTAATCTCCCCAATCTCTACTTCCTTATGATACCGGGCAATTTCTTTATCCATTTCTACCTTCACACACAGATTTTCTTTATCCATTTCTACTTTCACACGCAAATTTTCTTTTTCCATTTCTACCTTCACCTTATTGACTTCAACTTCAACCATGTCTCTAAACCATTTTGCTTTTGACAACAATTTTTCTTACCTTCGCCAGAACCAACTTCCAACCTTTTTACAACTGGCACACAACTCATGATCAATCCATTCAAATAAACTACAATCTCGGTTAATCTGTAAAATAGTAAACAAATATTAATCATCAATCTAAACACAGAAAATATTAGTTCTTAATGAACTATCTAGCTATAGGGTATAGTCATACACCATCTGGAAAGCACTAGTGCTGAATAAACAACTACTTTGCAGAAAATTACAAAAGCAAAAAAGTCATTCCCAAGTATTTACCCAATGAGTTTACTTCATCAATTAGATCATGTCTAAGGTACCAACATTTATGTTTGGGTTGTGTATCTTTTTTAATTGTTTATAACATGAAACCAATCCTTTTGGCACTTAAATTAGCAACCTGCAGCTAGGCTTTGTTGTCTCTCTTTTGGGACCCTTTGGATCATTTGGCTATCGCTTGTTTTAAAGTAGTTGATAAAGTAGTTTGGTAATGTGTAGTGCTCTCTTCACTTATTCAAGTATAGTTCTATTAATTGAATCCCCATTATGAAGTTTTCTTTCTATAATTAGCTGTATGGTGAAGGTTAATATTGGTGACCTACAGCAACAACATTAATAGTTTCGATTATAGAATTTAGAAGACAAATTAACGGCACAAGCGTTATTATATTCTTTAACCAATATATATGCTACTTAGCTAATTATTCTAAGAGAAAACCATAAAACAGAAAAATGGTTGGTTTTCGACAGATTAGTCCAAATAGACTTTGCTGAATAGAGGGAGCTCTTTGGGTGACCTAATCTCCACATGTGCAGGCTTTGCAACAAAATTGAAACAGAAATTAAAACAAAACATAACAAGAGTTTGGAATTAAAACAAAAAATAATCAGAACTCATCCTAAACACATAACCAACAATGAAAATTAAAACCCTAAACAAGAAATTATCAATAGCCATAGTAAACACATCACCAACAATAAAAATTAGAACCCTAAACAAAAAATTAAAACAATCAATTTGTTCTACTCATCCTAAAATACAAACCCACAACGAAAATTAGAACCCTAAGCAATAAATTATGTATTTGAAGAACTTGCCTAAATTTTTGCAACACTAATCATAAACATACAACTTGCCTTATAATTTTCATAACTCACAAACTGCTACCCGAAATTTTGATCTGTTTGAGCTATTTTCACAATCATCGGCCCCTCACAGTAATAAAGCCGCTGCAGTGAAGATGAAGCTCCGCTTCCAGTGCAACCAAGCGATCCACTAGAACTTGAGGTAGACTCCATCATTTCTCTCTGTAGTGAAGATGAAGCTCCCCTCACTAAAACCCCCAAATTACCAAAAACCCTAGTTTTTTTCATCTAATTTTTTGTACGATGCGAATATACGATTTCAAAAGGGAAAACACTTACCTCATCGAAATAAATTGTCTGCTTTGTCTCTGTCGAGTGTGTTGTCACAGTTACCTACCTAAATTAATAGGCAAATAATTGGATGTTTTACCCGCAAGTGCACAAGGTCAACACAGTAGTATAAGGTGCAAGTATGGGGTCATTCCCACGAGAATTGCTAAATTTTGCTTAAAATTGATTCCAAAAGTAAAATAAAACAAAGATTGGATTTGAGTTGATAATGATTAAAAGGTAGGGCATTGATATCCACCACTAATTATATTTAGCTAATATATCAATATGTCAATGTTTTGATCATGTTATGAATATCTAATGTTTGTCAACCAAAGGGTATTGGTGTCTACTCCTTAAGCTATTGATTTTCCTAAGTGACGAATTAGGCATGGGTGTCTACTCTAATTCTTTTCTTTTTTAAAGGATTTAGCATGGATGTCTACTCCCGGTTCCCTATGTTGATTAACCCAAGAACCCGATGTGGATTTCTTTTGTTACTTATGTTAAACCCAGGACTCGGTCATCCAAATTGATTTAACTAACTAGTTCATACCACATGCATATGTTGATCAGGCACACACATATGAGGAATTCATGAAAACGGGAATTAATCAATTTAGATATCACAATACGATCATCACAAGGCCGCCAATATTGAATATCAACTAAACATAACTAGGGCTTCAATCTAGCCCTACTAAATAAATTAATTACGCATAAGTTTGATGTTAAATATCTTCATAAAATAAAATAAGACAAAGGAAAAGAATAAACCCAAAACTTGAACTTTAAGAGCTCCAATTCTTCTCCTTAGAAAGTGTGTCTATTCTAGAGGCTTAAAAGTCTATTTATAGGCCTTTAGGAATACTCTAGAACCCCTAGAAATCGTAGGATTTGAGCCCTAGTTTGCACTAAGCTACAAAACCCTAAAAGTTGCTCTTTCCTTATTAAGGCTGGCAGCTGACTTGGCCATCACGCACGGGTGCGCTCGATCGCAGCCCGTGTGCGATCAATCGCAGGTCTGCGATCAATCCTCCTTGTACTTACGCTCAATCGTGGTTGCCTTGTGCATTGTGGTCATCGCCTATAGTGCGCTCGATCGCTCTACCTAAACCTTCCAATTTTCAAAATAGCTCTTTTTAAGTCCAAAACTTATGAAATTTCTTCTTTTTCTTCTAATAACCTACAAAATAAAGGAAAACACAATAAAAAGCTAAAATGACTTAATTAACTAAAACTAAAGGATTAAAACATATAAGTTAAGGGTTAAAAATATGAATATTTTAGCACTTAACAGATTGTTATTGCAAGGTTGTTGCGGAAATGGGTTCTCCAGTGTCGCTTTCTCCCGTGCTTCTTTGTTCTTCTACCATTAACTTCTTGTTGTGCAGAGGGGAAAGAGTAACTGAAGGTTACTTTGTTCACTAGCTTAGGTTACTTTGTTCATTAGCTTAGGTTGGGTTGGGTTGGGTTGGGTTAATCGTGGGTTAGGTGAAATCAAGCGTGCGTTTTGGAACTTAAGGATGGAGGAGCATTTTTGGTAGAAAATGGCTAGAAGTGATCATGTGCATCGTATGTAATCACTGTTTCATCAGTCAAAGCGGCTTTGACTGACGGAATAGCTGAATTGCAAATATTTGGCAAGTTCGAGGGGTGGATTACAAAAATTGAAACGTTGGAGATCGAATTGAAAATGGCTCCAATCTTTGGGGGGGCAAAGTGTAATTTTCCCATATTTTAAAGATCTCCAAACTTTAGAAAATGACATTGGACTCTCAATTAGACACTTTTACATTTTTCTCTCTAAAATACTCTTAAATTTATAACAAAATAATAATCATTTGAAAAAAAAAACAAACAAAAAAAAAAACAAACAAAATTATTGAAAAAATTAAACAAAACAAAAACCAAAAAAATGGTTTTTATTTTTTTTATCTTTTTTGTTGAGAAAAACGCAAAGTGTCTAATTTTGACACACAATTATAGTATGGGGCCAATATAATATCACTTTTTAAAATTCAAAGAGGTAAATAAAAATATGTTAATAGATGAGAAAACTAACGAAATATCATAAATGAAATTGTTCCATGATCCATCCAAACTTAAGAAAATATATGGCAAATCTCCCAATATCTTTTTTAAAACAAAGAAAAATATTATTTTTTTTAGCTCTCCTTCATCCCTTAAATTTTAAGAGCAACTGTAACTGTCATCTCCATCTCAAATTCGAGTGTGATTGACTCTGAGCTAAATTATACGTACATTGCTTTGATTCCCAAGAATAGTAATCCTATGTCGGTGACTAATTATAGACACATAAGCTTATGTAACGGGATCTATAAAATTGTTTCAAAAGTCATTGCAAATAGGCTTAAGGGAGTTTTGCCACTTTTGGTTTCACCTTATCAAAGTGCATTTATACTGGGACAATTAATCACCAACAACATCCTTGTTGTATATGAGACTCTTCACACCATGCATTCGAGAATGTGAGGCAAGGAGGGTTATATGGCAGTTAAGTTGGATATGAGCAAGGCATATGATAGGGTGAAGTGGAGTTTCCTATAGGTTGTGATAAGGCGATTGGGTTTTACGAAGAAGTGGATTAATATTATAATGATGTGTGTTCGGTCTGCAAATTATTCAATTTTGGTGAATTGAAACCCTGTGGGTTGGATCATTCCATCTCGTGGTCTTAGACAAGGGGATCCTATTTCTCCGTATTTATTTCTACTTTGTTCTTAAGCTCTGAGTTTGCTCTTAACCTAGGCTGGTCGAAAGGGCTATTTTCTGGGGGTTCCTACGTCTAAAAAAGGCCCTCGCCTTAACCATCTTTTCTTTGCAAATGACAGTGACCACTATAGAGTAGATTTGAGGCATTGGAGAAGAATGTCGACGTTGTTACGTATTTATGAGGAAGCCTCGGGCCAGAAACTAAACAAGGAGAAGACTTTTGTATTTTTTAGCAGAAACACACCTCCATTGGCAAAACAAAAAATTTTGGACATCTCAGGAATTCATTCTTCTCATCGTTTTGATACCTACTTGGGTTTGCCGGCCTTGGTGGGCAAATCACGGAGTGCAGCATTTCAGGGTATAAAGGCAAAAGTGTGGAAGAGGCTGGAAGACTGGAAACTAAAATTTCTATCTCAAGCTGGGAAGGAGACGCTTCTGAAGGCGGAGATACAAACGATCCCAACTTACAATATGAGTGTCTTTTTACTCCCAAAAGCACTTTGTATTGACATCAACTCAATGATGCAGTAATTTTGGTGAGGTCAAAAGAAAAATGAGAAGCGTATTCATTTGATGAATTGGGAAAAATTGGGTGTAGCAAAGTCCCGAGGAGGTATGGGATTCAAAGACCTTATCCTGTTTAATCGTGCTCTACTTGCGAAGCAATGGTGGAGATTATGGGAGACAGTGATAGCTTGACCTCTAAAATCATGCAAGCTAAATATTATCCAAATGGTATCATTTTGGATGCTAATTTGGGGTCAAAACCCTCTTTTGCCTGGAGAAGTATATTTGGGGCACAAGACATTTTAAGGGAAGGATTAATTTGGAGGATTGGCGACGGTTCTCAAGTAAATATATGGAGAGATAAATGGTTGCCGACACCAACAATTTATAGGATTCAATCTCCCCAAAGGTGGTGGGAGCTACATCAACAGTGAAGGAATTGATTGACCAAGATACTCATGGTTGGAAGTGGTCTTTACTTGAAACTATATTCAGCCCAACAGAACTAGAGGTGGTTAAATCCATTCCTATAAGCATGACTGATAGGCCGAATGTGCAAATATGGAGGGGGACTCAAAATGGAATTTTCACTGTTAGCTGTGCGTACCATTTAATTAAAGAGAAAGGTCAGTTGGTGGCGGAAAGTTCAAAATGACTTGCTGAGCATGCCATATGGGGGGGTATATGGAAGTTGAAACTTACTAATGCGGCGAAGAATTTTATGTGGCGTGCTTGCAAAAATCTTCTCCCAACAAGAGATAATTTGTTGAAAAGAAAGGTGATTAAGGACCCGCTATGTTCTATATGTTATCTGGAACCCGAAACTACATATCACATTCTTTGGGACTGTCCGTCTACGAAGGACGTCTGGGGGAATAGTAAAAGGATTTTCCAGAGAAGTGTTTTTAGAGGGTTAGATTTTTTCAACATAGCCGAAGGAATCTATGCACGGGGTGATATGGATGTGTTTGGGCTGTTTAATTGTGGAAATTGCACATAAAATATGGAAGAGGCGTAATGGCTAGATCCATGAAGGCATATTCATACACCCGGATGCCGTGATACGAGAAGCTACAATTGCCATAGAGGAGTTCCAAGATAACTGAACCTTTCTTCTCCGAGTGATGACAAACTTGTTTGGTGGACTACACCCATGGTGAGTAGTTTTAAGTTGAACTGTGACGCTGCCTTAGACAGCAAAGGAGGAATAATGGGGTTTGGCATTATTGTGCGTGATTGGGTAGGGAAGGTTTTTACTGCTAAAATTTTTTCTCAAAATGGAGCTCTGGAACCCACTGCAGCAGAAGCTATGGCCGTGTTCTATGGGGTCAAATTTTGCCAAGAAAATGGTCTACATAAGATAATTATTGAAAGTGATGCAAATCGGGTTACAACAGCCATCCAAAACCGTGGAGGAAAAACATGCAGATTTGGACATTTAATGGATGATATCTTATTGATATTGGGTTCTTTTCCTTCGGAGGTCCGTCATGTGAAGCGGAAGGCTAATAAAGCAGCTCATGGTTTAACTCGGGCGGCAATTAAACAAGTCATTGATGCTATTTGGGTGGAAGAAATTCCTCCTTGTATCCGTAATATTGTTTTGACAGAGTTCTCTGCTCTTTGATCTTTTGTCAGTTTTGTCATTTGTGACTGTCCTTTGATTTTTTGATTAATGAAAGTTCAGAATCTATTTTTCAAAAAAAAAATCATATTTTCTTTAAATTTATCATTGTATCAGCAGCCCATAGAGTCGGTAGATTTGAAAAAGAAATAAATGGCAGACATCTCTTTTGAGTATGGGCGTCTACCATGAATTATTTTGCCGACTACAGTCAAAAAAAGGTATCATGGTTCACGAGGAGTGAAGCTTTCTTCTAGAAGTGTTTTGTTCCACCGTAAATCTATGGACGCCTGGAAAGAACTGCATCATTTTTTGTCGTCAATAAAACAGCATCTTCAATCTTGGTCAAAAAACCAAACCACTTTTGTCATGACTTGACCGATATTTAGTGGTTTGGATGACCCGTAATGCTTAAAACCGCATCACATTTGAAACAATTTAAGGATGACTCTAATACTTCTTATATCATCACTCTACCACATTAACAAAAAAATTAGTTTGGTAAGGCGACTAAGAATGTTCCAAGTACTTTGGCTCTAAAAAAAGTAAGAGGGTTTACTTTGGCTCGCCCAGGACCTACTAGGACCTGCCAGAGACTTGCCTAGGATTTGACTGGACCTGCCTGGGACCCCGCCGAGACCTACCCGGGACCCACCCTAGAACCGCCCGGGACTTACCGGGACTTGCTAGAGACTTGCCCGGGACCTACTCGAGACTTGCCTGGGACCTTCTCGGGACCCGTCTGGAACCCCGCCGGAACTTGATTTGGACTCGCCTAGGACCTGCCTGGTCAGGTCCCGATCAAGTCTCGGTAGGGTCCCAGGCGGATCCCAAACAGATCTGGTTGGGTCCTGGTTAGGCCCCGGCGAGTCCCAGGTAGCTCCCAGAGAGGTCCCAGGTGAGTCCTGATCAAGTCTTGGACATGTATTTTTATATTATATTTTTTAAATTATTTTATATTAGTATTTTTATGCCGCAAACATAAAAAATATTTGTGATTTTCCGGGCACGTGCCAAACACCGAAAAATATTTTCATCGTAAAATATTTTCCTGTAAAATGACTTTCCCGAAATTATTTTACGACGAAAAATATTTTACTCCAAAACAAATGGAGCCTTAGTTTCAGAAGAAGAAGAAGATGATGATGATTGAGAGTTATTCTAGAAGTTTCACTTATGTTACTCTTGTGTCCCTAAAAAAATGAGGTGCCTTTTAAAATCACAATTTGATTAAAATCTAATAATGATCAATCATAAGTCCAATAGTAATTTTAAGAGCTATATCATTCTTAGAAGAACACAAAAACAACATAAAAAAAACTTATAGCATTACTCGATGATTGATAATAACGAGGAGAGCCAGAAATTATAAAGAACTGGGGCTTGGCTATATTAATTTTTCTGTTTAGCTGAATATATGTAACCCATAATTCCTCGGAATATTCTTTATGCGTTATATTCATGTCAAGTTGTCAACTGATTTCTCGTACAAACACTAAAAAGTATACCGGATCTTATTGTCGGATATCATGAGTAACGAGTGGCAATGAATCAATGTCGCATCAGTAGTAAAAAAAAAACCGCAAAAAAACAAAAAGATGTCACATGGAACAAATGTAGCGAATCTTTCTTATCCGACTGATCGACTGCCTTTTTACTTGCAAAGTTTTATTTTTATTTATAAAGATGAGGAAGAAGAAGATTGTATTGTACTAACATGCATGGAGATAAATTCCTGACAAATGGAGTGATCCCTTACCCTCGAGATCACATAAATCATGGGTTGTTTTCTTTTTCTTTTCATCGGAAGAGGAGTGGTAATTATGGTTGCTTTTATAACTTGCTTCGAAGCAAACAGCTATGGTTGGGATCATGTGGCCTTGAGCCATAAAGGCTAAGAAGAATATGTATAGCTGACGGTTTTCGTTATCCATATTGATCTTCTCAGAGATCGAATGAGTTGCTGAAGAAGACGAAGCAAAGGAAAATTTGCACTTGCTTCTTGGGACTCAGATTAATAATTTACTACCACATTTTATTTGGACCGTTCATTGCCTAGCTCGATCATGACAACAAATAAAAACAAGAAATAAGTATGGGCATCTACCATCAATTATTAATTTTGCCGACTGAAAGAAAGAAAAAAAAAAAAAGGTAACATGGTTCACGAGGAGTGAAGCTTTCTTCTAGAAGTGTTTTGTTCCACCGTTAATCTATGGAAGCGTGAAAGGAATTGGTATCATTTTTTATAGTTCTGGTCCTTCTTATATCATTACTTTACCACATTAGTTAAAACAAATTAATTTGATAAGGCGGCTAAGAATGTTCTGAGCGCTTTGGCTCTAAAAAAAAGTAAGAGGGTTCTTATCTATTTAGAGCAAAGTTGGAGATTATATTTTTATTTTATATTGTTAACATGTTATTCTCAACCAACTTAAAATTAATTAAGATTGACACTTTACTATTATGAGATAAATATGTGATTTATAATATTGCTAATAGGAAAAGCCAATAGGGAACTAAGAAATTTGATCTCATGCTTTTAACTGTTATTTGAATCTCATGCAATTTTCATAGTGTATTTGGTGTTGGGGTAAAAATGGAAAGCCAATGAGAGGTATCATGGCAATTACAACTGATCATTGGATCAATTTTTCTTTTAACAAAAAAAAAAAAAAAAAAAATCCATATTAATTTTCTTTTTCAAAAAACAAAATTAAAAGTCTAACAAAAATTTAAAAAGAAAGAGAGTGGATGGTTGAAGGAGTGGTTGGACCATCTCCTCAAAAGTTGAACACCTTAAGGGGGTGGTCGACCGCCTCCACTGGGCTAGGGAGGGTGGTTGAACCACACCCCAAAAGATAATGTTGGAGGTAGCGCGGCTCACGACCTTAGAAGGCATTCAACCATCTCTAAAATCCCAAAAAGGGCAATCAACTACTTCTTTTGGACTACGAGGGTGATCATTCGACTATCCCAAAAGATGATCATTTAGGAATAGCTTAACCACCCTCAAAACTTAGAAGGTGTTTGGCCACCCCTAAAAGAGGACCACTTTCAAAGTCCATATGGGGGTGGTCGATCACCTATTTAAGGATGAATGAGTAGTTCGGCAACTCTCTCAGCCTAAGTAGGTGGTTTGGCCACCCCCTAAAATCATTTTTTTGGGATAGCTGAATTACCCCATAGCCTCGAAGCAAACTCCTTAGACTTGTAGTCTCTTTATTGTAATAGTCAGTGAAGACGATTTTCTAAATGCTATTCAAGTCCTTCAAGATTAGACCCAATCAACATGATGGAAAATTTAAACAAACGATTTGGAAGAAATTATTTCAATTCAATCTACTAAACTAACATGTATCCTTAAAATATTAAATTCTCACATATATTTTTCAAAATATCATACATATTCTCACTTACATTAACATGCTATAAAAATACAATAAAATCCTTGGCATCCTATCCCACTTTAGCCCATACTAAGTCAAGAAAAGTAAATATAATAGTGCTAGTAGTACTATAACATTTACTATAAAGTCTTTTACAAAGTAACGTAAGAGTCTACAATTAATTAAAATAAAATAATTGAGTAAAAAATCTAGTCAACCATGCACTATTAATTATTTCACCAATTATAACCTACACATCAATTTATAATTAATTTTTAATAAAACTTATACTACCCCCAACATTTTCCAAGTAAATAAGACCGCCGACAAAGGCATATAAGCTAGTCCAATGTGGCACGACACAAAACGTCTTGGGCTCCACGCCCACATTCCAACTACGTACCCTACTCTTTTTTTTTGACATGTCCGCACAAGAGGGGGGAGGGAGATTCGAACTAGTGACCTCCACTTCATTAAATATGGTCCCACTACGTACCCTACTTGATTGTACAGATAGGAATATAATCCTACCAATCCACAATATTTGGATCGTTACGAGCATCACACTTTCCCCAGCAAGTGGGCAGCCGAGACATGTTCAAGCGGGTGGACCTCATAAAAATTATATCATATTTATTATCTAAATTCTTAACAATTTGAGTAGCAAAATTATTATGAATTTTGTCCCCAATGAGATGTACTTTAATTTGCTCCCGAAAAAGAAATTGAAAATAAAAAAGACGACAACTTAATTAGCCAAATAGCTCAGAAATTAAAATGGAACATTAATCCCAATATCTTAGGACAATATCTACCAAATGAGGATTGAATAACTAGCAAACACAACTAACAAACACCAACAAGGATAAATTATTGTAAAGGATAATTAAAATAAAAGGGCATATCATCGTTAATTTGCTTGCATCTCAAGGGCAACGTGACTTTAATTCTCCAATCAAAGAATTAAAATCAGAGTAAGATGATCCCTCTTTTTCCATAGCCCTCCTTGCCATCTCTCCAAGTGCCTTGGCTCGGCTTCTCATTTCCTCTGCTTCTTCACCCACCATAATTCGCTTCACTACCTTCTCTATTGCTTCCTTCTTGATACTTTCTTCCCCCACTGCATCAACTCCTTGAAGCCATCGCTTAACACCAACTTCAACTCCAATTTTCAATACCTATTACAATATAAATTAAATGACTAAATTCATTTCTTTCTATAAATTTAGCTTATATAATAAGTGGTGATTTAGCATGCATGGTATCAGAATAGATAGATCTTGAGTTTGAACTTCTGTTACCGTCATTCAACCTACATTCAATTAAATATTATACATGAGAATTTAAGCTTTTGGGATAAATAATAATTTAACGATGGTACCTGAGTCACCAACTTCTCGTTAAAAAACTGCTCGGCGAACACAGGCCATGTGATCATGGGAACCCCAGCAGTGACTCCTTCCAACGTTGAATTCCAGCCACAGTGAGTCACAAATCCTCCAACTGCTTCATGATCAAGAATCAAAACTTGGGGCGCCCAACCTCTTATGATTAGGCCCTTACCTTCCATTCTCTTCTCAAATCCTTGAGGCAGCCACTCTTCTTTTCCTCCACCATTCTTTTCTTTCCTCACAACCCAAATGAATTGCTGCCCAGAAGCCTCAAGACCCCTTGCAATCTCCATAAGCTGGGAATCATTGAAGTAAGCGAAACTTCCGAAACATATATAAACAACTGAATTGGGTTTCTTTGCATTAAGCCACTTCAGGCATTCATGTTCATCAACAGAGGATTCTTTCCCCCTCTGAGCTTTATCTTGAGCTTCCTTGTTGCACACTGAAACTGGCCCTATATGCCATGCCTTCCTTCCGAAAACCTTTCTGTAATGATCTGCATAAGCCGGCTCCAGCTCATAGAAGCTGTTTACAACAATCCCATAGCTCCTCATGCCTGCTTCTGCAGCTTCTTTCAACACATTGGTCATGTCAGTTTCAACCTCTTCCCGAATGAAGCTCGGTAGTTGCATACTCGTCAACTTTATCTCTCCAGGAAAATTAGGAATGAGAAAAGGTTCAGAATCAGATAAAACCTTCTTGTGAGGTTCATATCGCGTCACACTCTCCCAAGCAGTCGTGGAGAAAAAACTGTGTCCACTGAAAACAAGCCTTGGGATACCAAATTTAGCAGCAGCATCGGTTGCCCATGTAAAGAACATGTCAGCAACGAGGCAATCAGCGTGGTAGTCAATGTCATGGAGTAGCTGCTCGAATGGTTCTTGAAGCACCGCAAGGGCTTTGAGGAAACTGCTCGACATTTCGCGGGAAGGCAGCAATTCGAAGTTCTCGCATCCTTCTGGCAGGCCAGCCTTTTCAACCGGGAAGTTGATCGTTTGGATATCAACCTTGGCGGCAGTGGCAGTGGCGGTGGCACCGCCGTGAGTTTCGATTCTTTCAATCGTTCTGGAGACGAAAGGCACGTTGAGAGGGGTGGTGACAATGGTTGCCTTCACGCCACGCGCTGCGAATAGCTTAGCCATGTCCGTCATTGGTATCATGTGGCCAGGGGCAAAGAAAGGGAAGAAGAGTATGTGAAGCTGAGAATTTTCGCTAGCCATCACACCCGGAAAAGCCAATTTAAATTTAGTTTCAGCAGAAGAAGATGATGATTGATGATAACGAGGAGAGCTAGCTGGAAATAAACAACTTGGGCTTGGCTATATATTTTCTGTTGATTTGAATATATGTAACCCATAATTCTTCGGATTCTTTATGCGTTATATTCATCTCAACGGATTTCTCGTACAAACACTAAAAAGTATAGCGGATCTTTTTGTCGGATATCTTGAGTAACGACTGGCAGTGAATCAATGTCGCATGCAGCAGCCCAGAAAAAGCGCAAAAAAAAACAAAAAAAATGTCACATGGAGCAAAGGGAAGTAGTCTTATTGGACTGACTGCCTTTTGACTTGCAAGGTTGTAGTTTTTCTTTTTTCTTTTTTCTTTTTTCTTTTTCAATTTTATTTAATTTTTATTTTTTTTTTAGTGATGAGGAAGAAGATTGTATTGTACTAACATGCATTTTATGTAAATTCGTGACAAATGGAGTACTGATCCCTTACGTACCCTCGAGATCACATAAATCATGAGCTGTTATCTTTTTCTTTTCAAACTCGATCGGCCCCATTGTTAATAATTTTTGGTGGGTATTATTTCATTGACGGCAAACAATTGATGTCCATGATAACGCACCAGTCCCTACTACAAACATGAATAGCTCACATCATTTTGATAAGGAAGGCCAACAACCTTCGTGAATGGATCCTTGATTCTATAAATATGATTGGATATTTCTTTTAGAGATATTTGTGTTATGTATATTACGTATGTGATTCCCTCAGTTTATGATTATTTCTTTATAGTTGTCTCATAGAGATATTGTTCGTACGTCTTGCTTGGGAAGATTGACCCAAGGGATTCTTACCATGTATAACCTAATGTACAGTCCCTATAAAATGAAATGGAAATTACTCTCTATCATCACCTTGAGATAGAGTTACTCAAACCTTTTTATGGTATCAGCGCTTTTGGTGAGATAGAGAGTATACATCTTCATTTCTCTTCCTTGTAACAAGATCAGTACATCGTCTTCCGTCTCTTTTCCTCATGTCGCCCACTACCAAATCATCAACCACAGCTGAACCATACCCTTACCCAGTGACACAAAATGTCACTAATTTTGTGTCACTTCGCCTCAACTCCACCAAGTTTTTGAGGTGGAAAACCCATATGCTCTACATCCTTGAAAGCTATGACTTACACGGATTTATCATGGGTGAGACCAAGGCGCCTCCAAGGTACCTAACATCAGAGGCATCAGATACCCAAGATTCGAATCCGACGTTCCTTCAAGGCGTCGAACTGATCGCTTGGTCAAAGGATGGCTGATTGCTACGTTGTCCGAAGATGTTCTTGGCATTGTGGTGGGACTCGACACCGCGATAGAAATCTAGAATTCATTGGTGCATGCGTTTACTTGAGTCTTAGATGATCGTCACCTTGAACTCAAGAAGCAGTTAACCACTGTTCAACGTGGCTCCGATCCTGCAAGATTATCTGCGATGGTTTAAAACCGTGTGTGATGATCTTGCTGCAATTGGAAAACCAATCCCAGATCATAAGAAGACATTCGGGTTGATTAGTGATCTTGGCAAGGGATATGAGATGTTCACTAACACCATGCTCAGGCCACCCATTCCTCCTTATGCAGAAGTTCTTGTTCTTTTGGAAGCACACACTGAACGTTTCAAGTTGGACCATGCCAACACTTCCACCAATCAAATGGCTTTTGTGGGCTAACGTGCCAACAACCACAATTATAAAGGTATGAAAAAGAATAGTCCTACTAGCTTTAACTCTAATGGAAAAGGTTTTACCCAAGGTCAATTCTTTGGGTCAAAGCGCCAGAATTTTAGTCCTACACATGCTAACAAGGGTGTGTCCCCTGCTTCTTCCCAAGGCAACAATAAAGAAGAGCAACTCACTTGTCAGATTTGCAAAAAGCGGAACCACACCGCTTTAACCTGCTTCAACCGCTTCAATCATGCCTTCACCTCAAATGATATTCCTCGAGCACTCGCAGCTATGACTATTGAAGATAATCAAGACTCAACATAGTTTCTTGACACCGGGGCTACAGACCACATAACAGGTGATCCAAGTAATTTACATTCTCTCATCCCTTATCATGGCACATATGGAGTCATGGTTGGAAATGGAGAAAGTCTACCTATTACCCATATTGGGCAAGCCACCCTAGGTTCTAGTTTTTCCTCTCTTAAATTAAACGATGTCTTACTTGTCCCAGATATTAAGAAAGATTTGTTATTTGTTAGTAAGCTTACCCCTGATTATCCCTTTCAATTTGAATTTGACGGGCATGGCTTTGTGACTAAGGACATGACAACCAACTGCATAGTAGCTACAGGCAGTAGACGAGGTGGTCTGTATGCTCTCAATGGAAGCTCTGCAGCTTTCTTCTCACAGCGATTAAGGAGAATAGACGGCGAAGGTTGGCATCAGCGACTTGGACATCCCCAATAGCGAATTGTTGATCATTTGCGGCATAAGAACCTTGTTTCCATTGATTCAAAAAATAAAACATCAAAGATTTGTACTAGTTGTCAAATGGGAAAATCCAACAGACTACCCTTTCTATCGGTTGATGCTTCAATAAAGTCACCATTTTATAAAGTGTACTGTGATTTGTGGAGTCCTGCTCCTCCCCTTAGATCAAAAGAGCAATTTCGGTTTTATTCTGTGTTTATTGACGATTATACGCGATTTACATGGTTCTATCCTTTGCCCCACAAATATGATTTATTTGAGTGCTTTGTTCATTTTCAGAAATTTGTCACTTGCCAATTTGATGCTAAAATTTAGGGGTGAAATAGCGGTTGTGATTAGTGGTTAGTGGCTAAAACCGCTAACCGCAACCACTTTGGCAGTTAGTAAATTTTACTAACCGCCTCCGCTAACCGGAGAGGTGGTTAACCGCATCCGGCTAACCGCTTTTCTACTAACCGTTTTTTTTTTTTGCCTTTTTATTGGGCTTTTTTTTTTTTTGCCGATTTTGGGCCAATTTTGGACCGGTTTTGAGAATTATTTTGGGCTCACTTTAAACATTTTTTTTCCATCTTTTTGTCTTTTCAAGGCCATTTTAGCATCAAATTAGCCCAAAGGAGCCCAATAGTAATTAATAATTAAAAAAAAAAAAATCTAAAATACTTCACAAATTTACATTAGTTTACTATGAATGCATTTCAACGTACAAATAAAATTTCCAAAAACCTTGTAAATAATCTACTAGCAATCTTAATTTTATGAACACTCAAACATATATCCCTTAGCCATAATAATTAACTGTAATTTTCTTCAGTCCCTTATAGGTCTCTGCTAATCCAATGCTCACTGATCTGCTAACAAAGCCCCTATCAAAACAAAGATTCATGCAGTTAATCACTCAAACATAATATTAAGTCATAATCCAAGCAACATGTAAACAACAAAGAAACAGATCAAGAAAAAGAAATCCAACAAAGAAACACCTGTTGTGCATCTGTGTTGCAGGGACTAAGAAAACGGATCCGTAGATTTTTTATCTCTATGTGATTCCAAAATCTAAAATCAAATCTATCAGATTAATCTATCAGAGAAACTAAAATCCAAATAAAAAGAAATAATCACCACACAATTCATATGAAACTTGGATTTAAATACAAAAAATAAAAAATAATCATGATATGTAAAATCTATCAAACCCTCAAATCTGATTGGGGTGAAATTTGGGCACAAATGTGATGAAATGTAACCCTATAATATTCATAAACAATCATAATGTACCCCTACATGCTAATCATGTGCAGATTAAAACAGAAATCCAAGAAATTGAAGAAATCCCAAAATAAAAAACCTAGTGCTTGAAATATTGAAATAAATTCCAAACAGTGAGATATTGCTACATACAGTTCATGTAAGCTTGGCAAACTGCCGAGATAAGAAGGTAATGGACTAGTCAATGTACTGTCCAACCACCTGAGAAGAAGATAAAGAAATCAAAAAATAAACATTTAACCTCATATTCTTGTGTAAAGAGTAATGCTTGGCTTCATTAAAAAAATTCATATTTTGGCAATTTTAATCTTAGGTGGCATAACCAATTTTAAAATTAATAGATTTTAAACAATAAATTAATAGATTTTCGAAAAATTGGCCATACCACCTTGGATTAAAATGGCCAAAAGATTGACTTTTTAATGAAGTCAAGCATTTCTCTTGTGTAAATGATGTAAGCATACCAAAATCAAAATCAAGTTACTAAACTTACCTTGCTTGGCGACGAGAGACAGCAAGTTGAGAGATTGACGAGAGACAACGAGTTGAGAGAGCGACGAGAGACGGTGTGAGTGAGAGTGAGAGGTGTGAAAGTGCGAGGAGTGAGAGGCTGAGCTGCTAGAAAGAGAGGTTTAGGGTTAGAAAATCTCAACTAAGAGATGAATCTATAAAAATGAAAAACGACGTCGTTTTGCACTTCTAATATTATTTATAATAAAAACTAAAAAGATAAAACCTAAACAAAAAACCACTGTTGGGGTGGGGTCAAACCCGGGTTCGACACATGAAAGATGGGAACGACTACCACTATACTACAACAACTTATTTGTTGTATATTATATAAAAAATATATATTTAAAAAAAGCGGTTAGCAGTTAATGGTTTCTAAAAACTTACTAACCGCTAACCACAACCACTTAGACGGTTAGCAGTTAATGAGGTAGCAGTTAACAGTTATAGTAGTTAGTAGTTACGGTTAAGCGGTTTTAAATTTCACTCGTACTAAAATTCGTGTTTTTCAAAGTGGCGAAGGTGGCGAATTTAGTGATGGGGGTCTTGCATGTTACTTAGTCGACCTTAGTATCCACCATCAGTTTGCTTGCCCAAAAACTCCCGAACAGTATGGTACTGCCAGTCGGGGTGTCAAAAAAAATACGGAAAAATCGCCGCCTCTCAAAAAATACCTTGGTATCCACCATCAGTTCTCTTGTCTTCACTCTTCCGCCTCTCTCTCTTTCTCTCTCTCTCCCCCCTTCATCCCCATTTCTCTTGTTCGTTGACCGAGAGACTGCTTCGAAGAAGCGGAAATCGCCGATTCCAAGTCCAAGATCCGTTTAATTCCAAGCCCCGATTTCACCAATCCAAGGTCAGATCTGTCGTGTTCAATCATTTTCTGTCTAGAGTTCCGATTAGTGTTGTTACAGTTCAATACTGGTAGTTTCCTTTTGATTTACGCTTTGATTTATTGTGTGGAAACACCGAAGCGGGGACGTTTTTGGACTCTGATTCGCAGTAAATCAGTTGAGTTCAGGTTCTCGTGGAGGGTTCTGGATGCTTTCTAGATTGTTGTCGTTTTGGTTTGTTATTTTCGCTAACGGAAAAGCTGTCGTTTTTTGAAATCTTAATTTATAGTTGCACAAAATAGTTAAAAACTGTGTTTCCAGATCTGGGTTTGATCTTATTGTGGTATTAGTGTATTACTTTGAGGGGAACTATGGCAAGCTGGCCTTTATTATCTGGTTAAATTTATCAACCTGGTGAAGCAAGCTGGCCTTTAGGCTTTATGTTCATCTCAGGATCGGTCCTTATGTTTGTGCTGAGTGGAACTTTGGGTAGTACTATAGTTCATCTGATTTCTAAGTACATAAATGTATCTCAATTTACTGTAAATTTGATTTTTAATTTGATATTATGAAGTTTCAAATGCAATAATTCACAAATAAGATCGGAAAGCTGAAAGTTTTTTTAAAAAAAAATGGGCCAACCATGTAAAAAAAAAAAAAAAAGGGCTTATTTTAGGCCCCAAAATCCAATTATTTTTAAAAATTGGTTACCCGGTCTAAATAACCAGGAAACCAATCGGTTATTGTATAATGGTTAACCGGGAACCAGTTACCCGGTTCCGGTTTACCAAAATCAATAACCGAGTACTCCGGTTCCGGTTCCGATTCCTGGTTTTAGCCAATAACGGGAACCGAAACCAGGTTGACACCCTTAAATGCCGAGCGCAAGCATTGACATATCACTAACATGGGCTTACTATGATGTTTCACGCACACTTGCCATCATGTTTTTGGGTATAATGCTTCTCTACGGCCACATTTCTCATTAATAGAGTGCTCTCATCTCATCTTTTCTTTTTCTTTTTTTGACATGTCTGCACAAAAAAGGGGAGGAAAATTCGAACTAGTAACCTTCGCTTTATTATGCGTGATTTCAGCCGATTGAGCTACCTCTTAGGAACGCTCTCATCTCATCTTGGCATGGATTCACCTTTCTTTCGACTCTTTGGTAAACACCCAAATTACTCCACATTTTGGGTGTTTGGTTGTAAATGCTTCCCATACCTTGGTAATTATCGGCATGACAAACTTTCTCCCAAATCGTTGCTGTGTGTGTTTCTTGGCAATAGCACCAAACACAAAGGCTACAAGTGTCTCTATCCTCCTAATGGTAGAATTTATGTCTCACGCCACGTTGTCTTTGATGAGAGTGTCCTCCCCTTTACCGAGCCTGCTTGTCTCCACGATGATGCTCCGATTCAAGGGGGATTTGCATGTTTAGTGATTGGATGACTTCACCGTATATCAGACCGCCAGCTAGTGACATTCATTCCACAAATACTAGCTCACCAGACATGGACAGCTCACATCCCATCTTGTGTGTACCAACCCAGCTCAACCCTATCCGTGGCTCTTGTGAAGATGTGGATTCTGTTCTGGACATGAATAGCCCACATCCTATTCTAAATGAACCAGCCCACACAAACAATTGTGAGCCCAGCCCCAACCTTGGCTCGTGTGAAGATATGGGTTCCGTTCTGGACAGGGACAGCTCACGTCCTATTCTCAATGAAACAGCCCACACAACCATGTGTGAGCCCAGCCTTGGTCCTAGCCCTTGTGATGACATGGCCCCATCTAAGTCTCTCCAAGAAATGGTCCAACCAGCAGATCAAAGAGAGAACATAAAAGTTAAGACCTTCCTGTTACATTTGTTTTTTCTTCCTAGTATCAAGAACCATTCGCCATGAGATCTTCAATTACAGCATTCAAATCCAAGTAAGACGATCTACCTTCTTTAACTGCCCTATTTGCCAGCTCTCCAAGCATCTTTGCTCTGCTTCTCATTTCCTCTGCTTCTTCCCCAATCATTATCCGACTCGCTGCCTTCTCTATGCCATCCTTTTCAATGTTTTCCCCTCCCACAAAAACCCATCGTCGGCCACCAACACTGATCCTAATTTTAAGCACCCGAGTTACCAACTTCTCATTGTAAAACTGCTCAGCAAACGCCGGCCATGTGACCATGGGCACTCCTGCACTCCATGCCCACATTCCAACTACATACCCTACTTGGTTCCAAAAAAAAAAAAAAAACTACATACCCTACTTGATTGTACTGACAGATAGGAATAAAAACCTACCAATCCACAGGACTTGGATCACACTTTCCCCAGCAAGTGGGCGGCTAAGACTTGTTCAAGCAGGTGACCCCATAAATATTCTTTCACATTTATTATCTAAATTACTAAAAATTTGAGCAGAAAAATTATTATGAATTTTGTCTCCAATGAGATGTACTTTCATTTGCTCCAAAAAAAAAAAAAAAAAAAAAAAAGACAGCTTAATTAGCCAAATAGCTCAGAAATTAAAATGGAATATTAATCCCAATATCTTAGGACAATATCTACCAAATGAGGATTGAATAACAAGCAAACACAACTAACAAACAGTCAAACACCAACAAGGATAAACTCTTGTAAAGGATAATTAAAATAGAAGGCATATCATCGTTAATTTGCTTGCATCTCAAGGGCAACGTGACTTTAATTCTCCAATCAAAGAATTCAAATCAGAGTAAGATGATCCGTCTTCTTCCACAGCCCTCCTTGCCATCTCTCCGAGTGCCTTGGCTCGGCTTCTCATTTCCTCTGCTTCTTCACCCACCATAATTCGCTTCATTGCCTTCTCTACTGCTTCCTTCTTTATATTTTCTTCCCCCACTTCATCATCTCCATCAACCCATCGCTCAACCCCAACTTCAACTCCAATTTTCAGTACCTGTTACAATATAAATTAAATGACTAAATTCATCTCTTTCTATAAATTTAGCTTATATAATAAGTGGTGATTTAACATGCATGGTATCAGAAGAGATAGATCCTGAGTTTGAACGTCTGTCACTGTCATTCAACCTACATTCAATTAAATATTATACGTGAGAATTTAAGCTTTTGGGATAAGTGATAATTTAACGATGGTACCTGAGTCACCAACTTCTCATTAAAAAACTGCTCAGCGAACACAGGCCATGTGATCATGGGAACCCCTGCAGTGACTCCTTCCAACGTTGAATTCCAGCCGCAGTGAGTCACAAATCCTCCAACTGCTTCATGATCAAGAATCAAAACTTGGGGCGCCCAACCTCTTATAATTAGACCCTTACCTTCCATTCTCTTCTCAAATCCTTGAGGCAGCCACTCTTCTTTTCCTCCACCATTCTTTTCTTTCCTCACAACCCAAATGAATTGCTGCCCAGAAGCCTCAAGACCCATTGCAATCTCCATCAGCTGAGAATCATTGAAGTAAGCCAAACTTCCAAAACATACATAAACAACTGAATTGGGTTTCTTTGCATTAAGCCACTTCAGGCATTCATGTTCATCAACAGAGGATTGTTTCCCCCTCTGAGCTTTATCTTGAGCTTCCTTGTTGCACACTGAAACCGGCCCTATATGCCATGCCTTCTTTCCCAAAACGTTTCTGTAATGATCTGCATAAGCCGGCTCCAGCTCATAGAAGCTGTTTACAACAATCCCATAGCTCCTCATGCCTGCTTCTGCAGCTTTTTTCAACACATTGGTCATGTCAGTTTCAACCTCTTCCCGAATGAAGCTCGGTACTTGCATACTCGTCAACTTTATCTCTCCAGGGAAATTAGGAATGAGAAAAGGTTCGGAGTCAGATAAAACCTTCTTGTGAGGTTCATATTGCATCATACTCTCCACCGCAGTCGGGGAGAAAAAACTGGTTCCATTGAAAACAAGCCTTGGGATACCAAATTTAGCGGCAGCATCGGTTGCCCATGGATAGAACATGTCAGCAACGAGGCAATCAGCATGGTAGTCAATGTCATGGAGTAGCTGCTCGAATGGTTCTTGAAGCACTGCAAGGGCTTTGAGGAAACTGCTCAACATTCCACGGGAAGGCAGCAATTCGAAGTTCTCGCATCCTTCTGGCAGGCCGGCCTTCTCAACCGGGAACTTGATCATTTGGATATCAACCTTGGCGCCACCGCCGCCGCCTCGAGTTTTGATTCTTTCAATCGTTTTGGAGATGAAAGGCGCGTTGAGAGGGGTGGTGACTATGGTTGCCTTCACACCTCGCGCTGCGAATAGCTTGGCCATGTCTACCATTGGTATCATGTGTCCATGGGCCATTAAAGGGAAGAAGAGTACGTGAAGCTGAGGATTTTCGTTACCCATCACACCCGGAAAACCAAAAGAAGAAGATGATGATGATGACGACGATGACAAGGCTTGGCTAGATTTTTCAGTGTTTGTATGACAAATCTGTTGAGATGAATGTGACGTATAAATAGGCCACGACACGAGGATTCTTGATTCTAGAAGGAAAATTTAACGAGAGGGCAGCGTGCAGCATGCATTGAACTCTAGAGAAATCCAAAAATTTCCTTCTAGAAACTAGAATCCTCGTGACCTATTTGTATGTCATATCATATTCATCGACTGATCCACAGATTTATCATACAAACACTGAAAGCCTGGCGGCACAACGCATCTTCTTGTCGGAAATAATGCATGGGTAACAAGTGGCAGTGAATGAATTATGGAACCTCACATGGAATATATGACACATTGAGCATATTAAGAAGGCAACCTTATCCGACAGCCTTTTTTTTAACTTAATTACAAGATAATGCTCAAGTAACGTTTGTATTGAATAACCATAAGTCTTAGTCATTAAAGAGTGGTGTTATGTTTGTAAAGCTTGTAACGTCTGTAATTAAAGCATTTAAACCTTAGTTTAACTTTTGTAACCTTTAGCTTTTGTAAAGTCTGTATAAACATATGATCCCTGAAGATTAGTAAGGGATAGGAGGAAAACCAAAATCATAAAATATAATGTTCATGGTATCATAGCTCTAAAGACTAACTGTCGTGCGTACTTCTTTTTTCCTTCTTTCTTTTCAGCCCTTTTGTCAAACAACTAGTATGCTAATGGCTACTTCTTCAATTTCATCCACCACGGCTTCAGTCACTGCTAATCCCACCTCATTCGATCTCCTCTTCCTTCCATCTACCGGTAAACGTACATTACACAATTCACGTCAAGCCAAATCGTCATCCACCGAGATAGCCGTCATATTCCACCTCACGCGCCGTCGAAAGCTTATGCTCGTTCATTCAAATCAGGCGTCCCGAGGACCTTCCCCGGCCACCAAAGCAATTCGATTTTCCTGTGTTTTTGCTTTTCCCCTGTTTTCCATTTACCTCAATTCAAAAAAAAAAAAAAAATCCTTGTTTTTGTTTTCAAACTCAAGCTTCCAGAATTATTCACCATGTTAGAATATAAAGTAATGCTAAAAGCCCATATTATGTTAAAAATGATGTGACTTTTAAAATTATCATTTAAAAATAATTAATCATAAGTCCAATAATAAGTAAGACTATATAACTTAATCATAAATTACTAATTTTATATTGAGTTTGTATTGGGTTTGCGAATCATATCAAAAATACTTAATTCTAGTGTTGCAGATAATTAGGTTCACTTCGTATCGAGTTGTGGGTATATCGATCCGTATAAGGAGTATATAGGTCAACTTTAACTTAATTTATTTAATTAAATGGATAAAATCCTACAACTAGAAAACCATATAGGTTAACTTCAACTTAATTCATTTAATTAAATACTGTTCAAACAAAAAAAAAAATCATTTAATTAAATAGGTCAAACCCTACAACTACAACTCTTTAGTTTCATATTAAATTCATGTCTTCTCAAATATTATCAGCTCACTGCCCAATACTCGTCCTTCCAAGAACATCATGGAAAGGAGAAAAAAACAATTTGGACAAAACTGTAACTGGGAAAATGAAGTATGAATCGAGGGTTTTATTTGAGGCCTTCTTTCATGGTCACCATGATATCCTATGTAGTGACATATACGCCAAAACATATATTAGTGGAGCCATGATATTGATGATGTAGATGCGGTTCCAGAAGCACCAAAGGAAGGTGGATGTCAATTGTCTTTTTGTCGTTGTTTATTGATATCTGGAGCCATGATACTGATGATGTAGATGTGGTTCCAGAAGAACCAAAAGAAGGTGGATGTCAATTGTCAATTGTCAATTGTCTTTTTGTCGTTGTTTATTGATATCTCACTCTTTCTGTGTCTAAATTATGTATGATTCTACCCATTTTCATGACCTTTTACTCAAGATATTCCAACACAAATAATTCAGTGACGATTTGTTATTTTTTTCTTTTGGAGAATAAGAATCTATTTGAGATTGTATTAGGGAGAGTAAAAAGTAATTTTAATATTTAGAAAGTTGTATCCAATAAAAATGTGACATGTTTGAAAACATGACAGAAAATTAATGAAACTGTCTTTAATGGGTAGCTCAATCGGCTGTGCATCACGCCTCATGAAGCGGTGGCCACAACAAGTTCAAATCCTCTCTCCTCCTTCTCTTGTGTGGACATAAAAAATAATAATAATAATAAAACTGAAAAATTAATTATGGACTGTAGGCAATGGATGGGAAAGAAGTTATAGCACGACGGCTGCCCTACTGTATTGCTTGCTAATCAATGTAGGCTAAGAATCAATCAAATAAATTTTTCTTTTTGGGGTGGTGAAATAAAAAATTGGATGTAATGAAAGGGTTGCATTGGGAATGTGTTGGTTTCTACGGCATTTTATCAAACATTTTATATGCATAATTAATCAGAAGCAGTTTTCTCTAGATTCATAGTAAAGGGAGCTTAGATTGGGAAAAGTTTAATTAAATAAAATAATAAGCACAGAAGATAGAGAGAGTAACCAAACTCAATCTCCTTGTCTACTTCCCTCTCGTCATATTGTTTTTTAACCATGCATCCATATGCCAAAAATTAATCTTTTGCAATATACTAATTTTCAAGGCTCAAGGCTCAAGGCTCAGAGGGTGCCTTGAGACTCAAAAATGGTCTTGGACGACGCATTGTCTTAACCACAAGCAATTTGTTGTCAAAACTGATCTCTCAGTGTCAACTTGCAGAAAACCATTTACTACAATCTACAGCAAAACTTTAATTATAATCCCTTTGTCTACTTTTACACATGATAAAATGCCCAAGAAAAATAAAAATACACATTTAGTAGGAACTACAGCCTTCTTTTGTTGTGAAAGCAGCATGCCAAATCCATTGAGTAGATGTAGTTTTTTTTTTTTTTTTATGGAATCGCTTGTGGATATTGTCTATGTTGGTCTCTTCGGACAAAATTAAGATTGTTCTGACAACTTATAATAGCAGCAGAAACTAATAATTAAAAATTGAAAAGAAAATTCAAGAAGAAAGAAAATAACAAATATGGAAGAAAAATAACCTAATTGCCCAAAATAAGCAAACAGAGAAATAAATCTGAAAGACTTAAATTTAATTGATAGTTCAAACTGAATTTGAAATAACAAAGAGTAGATGTCATTATATGGGCTAGACACTTCTAATTTAACAAGAAAAATGAAAACAAACCCTAATTGGAAAATGAAGACCTAGTCGTATTAGAGCAATTCCAACAGATTAGCTAAAGGGCTCATGATAGTTACATTTAGTTATCTTGAGCCTTTTTTAGCTCTAGAATAGTTAAAGAGAACATTTTGCTACAATAAATAGTACCATTTTGCTATTCACTGTAGCACACTAGATGATTATTTTATTATTTCTCAAGGATTACTTTTTATTGTTTAATTTTTCTCTCTCGCCTTCTCCTTCCCTCTCCTTTGCTTCCCTTCTTTTCCATCACTTTCTCAACAAGACGACGCCATCTACCATGATTGTTTCTCACCGTTCATTGCCAAATCGAGAGCTCCGTCTACACAGACTTGCTCTCCCACTCCCCTACCCACACTACAATGGCGTCGTTGTCCTCATCTCCCCCCTCATTTTCTCCTCGTCCCACAAACAAAACACCCATTCAACAAAATGATTCTCTTAAATGATTTGGTGCCAACACCCAAACTTTCCCATCCCCAGCCAAATACGATTGGGCATATCCTTCAAGAGATCAACCAATACGCATTCTATAGCAACACTAGGGCTCAAGCTCATGCCATTTATGTCTCTATTCCTTGAGAGTTCTAGGTAGAGGTTGTCCTAACCTTCATTTATCTAATTTACCGTCTTTCGTCTTCCGTTCTTTCTGGCATTTTTCTTCGGTGCTCTCAAAATCAAAAGCAAAACCCCAAACAAAATCATCCACAATCAGTCCCTTCACCACGTAAATCCAAAAACCCAACAAACTATGCGAAGAAAAGGTAAATCTGTTGGAGTCTGGTTTCAGAGATAGAAGTGTTAGAATATTTGATATTATTTATTTTATTATGTTTCCTTACATATTTTAGGGTCACTACAAGAAATTTGCTCATTAGCAGCGACCCAAAGTCGCCGCTATTTATCAATAGCGGCGACCCTTGGCCGCTATTCACTTGCTGGTATTAATCCGTCATTGATGATTAATAGCGGCGACATTTTGGGGTCACCGCTAATGACTCTTTTTTGTTGCCGCAAAAAAAGGTTGAAATGGGCTGTGTGTCGCCGCTGATGATGATCATTATTTAGTGTCGCCGCTGTTGACACTCATTAGCGGCGGCCTTATGGTCGCCGCTAATGAGCTTCTTAATTTTTTTATTATTTTTTCTCATGTCAATAGCGGCGACCCTAAAGTCGCCACTGTTGACACTTATTAGTGGCGACTTTATGGTCGCCGCTAATGAGCTTTTTAATTTTTTTATTATTTTTTCTCATGTCAATAGCGGCGACCCTAAAGTCGCCGCTATTGGCCACTCATCAGCGGTGACTTTAGGGTCACCGTTGTTTGGGGTATTATTAGCGGCAACAGGGGTCGCCGCTATTGATGTTTAATGGCGGCAACCCCTTTAAGTCGCCGCTATTGTTGCTGCTGCTAAATAATTTTTTTTTTTTGTTTTAAGCGTCCACTATTAGCGGCGACTCAAAAGTCGCCGCTAATGACCCCTTAATAGCGGTAACTTTTTGGTCACCCCTATTTGTTTGGTCGCTAAAGACCATATTGCTTGTAGTGGGTTTAGTCTAGGGTTTCTTGTCCATTACTTTTTTTCTCTCTATAAATAGAGAGCTATGTAAATATGTCATAATATAAAAGAGAATAATACAATGTAGTCCATTGTTATGCTTCCGTTCTCTCTCTTCTCTCTTTCATCTTTCCGCTCTCCAATATATTCACAATATATTTAACATGGTATCAAAGCCACTTTCTTGTGGCCTCCAATAAACGTCTTTGACGTTTTCTGGCGCTTCCTCCTATGACCTCCCTTTTCTGGTCATCCGCGCGCTGCCAAGCGGTTTTTCACTCAAAATCTCTTCCACGCCTTCAACGCAGCCTCAACTAGAAAAATTTATCTCAGATTCATGCTTGAGAGGCACAGATCCACATATCTATTGAAGATCCGCTGCCATCGGTGCCTCCAAGCACCACCGGTAGTTTCTCCACGTGCCACCACTGTGACTTCTCTCGGCAAATCAACCACCAAAAGTGATGTCTTAGCCCTAGATCGGTGAATTTGTGCATTTTGAGCCTCTTCCAGCCTTGCACGCGCCCACACGCGCCACCTAGAGAAGCTGTCGGAATTTCTATCTCCGCCACACGCTGCCACGTCCGGTGGATCAGCCTGGTCTTCAGACCATTTGACAGATCTACCACCGGCCGTCCTGGAGCCATCCGAAAATCCACCATCAGAGCTTCGACGCACCACCACGCGCCAGTCGAAGCTCCTATGCGTGGGCTGGCGTGGCCACCAGTGAAGGGGCATGTACCAGACGCGCTAGACGTTGATTCTCTTTCCGGCAGCCACGTCAGCCCTAGATCTATGTCAACCTTAGCCATGTCATTGGGGCTCCAACCAGGTCCAAAACCGGTTTCTACCCAAGTCATCGGGTTCAAATCGGGTCCTTCAACCAGGCCCAAAACCGGTTTCTAACTGGGTCATCGAGTTCTAAACCGGTCCAACCGGGTCAATTTCGGATCCATACAAGGCATCTCCAATCCGATCCAAAACCGGTCCAATCGGGTCAATTCCTGATCTATCCAAGGCATCTCCAAATCGATCCAAAACCGGTTCTAACTGGGTCATCGGGTTCTAAACCGGTCCAATCAGGTCAATTCCTACAACCGGTCCAAATTAGTCAACCTGGTTCAATGAGTTGGACTTGGTTCATATCTTTTCGGGTCATACCATATGCAATGGTCCATGGGTTTTGGCCTATTTTGACCCAATCAAACCAGACTATTTCAGCCTATCCTATAAGGCTCCAATTCAAGTTTCAAGCCCAAAGTATTGGGTCCAATCCATCCCAATGGATTCAAGTCTCAATATTTTAGGCCCAGCAACCACCTTCAGCCATCAGCACCAGCTGCCGCCATCCTCCACCTCTGGGCGCCACTCTTTAGCCACCACCCTGGCTACTTTTTCGGCGAACAAAAAAAAAAATCATTATTTTCCTTTCTTTTTCCTACTCTCAAGCTTGTACCTTGAGTTTGAAGAGAATGTTAGAATATTTGATATTATTTACTTTATTATGGTTACTTATATATTTTAGGGTTTAATTTAGGATTTCTTGCCCAATACTTCTTCTCTCTATAAATAGAGAGTTATGTGAACATGTCATAATATATAGAAGAGAACAATGTAGTCCATTGTTATGCTTTCGCTCTCTCTCATTCTTCCGTTCTCCAATATATTCACAATATATTTAACAAGAAGATAGAAGAAGAAGAACAAAAAAAAACAAAAAGAAAGAAAGCTGCGGCTAAAAACAATAAAAATGGTGTTAAAAACTAATATTTAAAGAAAGTAGGTGGTTGAATAAATAATATGTTCGAGTTTATATTGAAAAATTAATAACTAAATTTTTTTAAAAAATAAAAAATAAAAAAAGGAAAGAAGTAAATTTTAAAAAAAGGAAAGAAGTAAATTTTGAGTAGTTAAAATA
>NC_081544.1:2001377-2013027 GCF_901000735.1 Corylus avellana | reverse complement strand
AAACTCCTTAGACTTGTAGTCTCTTTATTGTAATAGTCAGTGAAGACGATTTTCTAAATGCTATTCAAGTCCTTCAAGATTAGACCCAATCAACATGATGGAAAATTTAAACAAACGATTTGGAAGAAATTATTTCAATTCAATCTACTAAACTAACATGTATCCTTAAAATATTAAATTCTCACATATATTTTTCAAAATATCATACATATTCTCACTTACATTAACATGCTATAAAAATACAATAAAATCCTTGGCATCCTATCCCACTTTAGCCCATACTAAGTCAAGAAAAGTAAATATAATAGTGCTAGTAGTACTATAACTTTTACTATAAAGTCTTTTACAAAGTAACGTAAGAGTCTACAATTAATTAAAATAAAATAATTAAGTAAAAAATCTAGTCAACCATGCACTATTAATTATTTCACCAATTATAACCTACACATCAATTTATAATTAATTTTTAATAAAACTTATACTACCCCCAACATTTTCCAAGTAAATAAGACCGCCGACAAAGGCATATAAGCTAGTCCAATGTGGCACGACACAAAACGTCTTGGGCTCCACGCCCACATTCCAACTACGTACCCTACTTTTTTTTTTTGACATGTTCGCACAAAAGGGGGGAGGAGGATTCGAACTAGTGACCTCCACTTCATTAAATATGGTCCCACAACGTACCCTACTTGATTGTACAGATAGGAATATAATCCTACCAATCCACAATATTTGGATCGTTACGAGCATCACACTTTCCCCAGCAAGTGGGCAGCCGAGACATGTTCAAGCGGGTGGACCTCATAAAAATTATATCATATTTATTATCTAAATTCTTAACAATTTGAGTAGCAAAATTATTATGAATTTTGTCCCCAATGAGATGTACTTTAATTTGCTCCCGAAAAAGAAATTGAAAATAAAAAAGACGACAACTTAATTAGCCAAATAGCTCAGAAATTAAAATGGAACATTAATCCCAATATCTTAGGACAATATCTACCAAATGAGGATTGAATAACTAGCAAACACAACTAACAAACACCAACAAGGATAAATTATTGTAAAGGATAATTAAAATAAAAGGGCATATCATCGTTAATTTGCTTGCATCTCAAGGGCAACGTGACTTTAATTCTCCAATCAAAGAATTAAAATCAGAGTAAGATGATCCCTCTTTTTCCATAGCCCTCCTTGCCATCTCTCCAAGTGCCTCGGCTCGGCTTCTCATTTCCTCTGCTTCTTCACCCACCATAATTCGCTTCACTACCTTCTCTATTGCTTCCTTCTTGATACTTTCTTCCCCCACTGCATCAACTCCTTGAAGCCATCGCTTAACACCAACTTCAACTCCAATTTTCAATACCTGTTACAATATAAATTAAATGACTAAATTCATTTCTTTCTATAAATTTAGCTTATATAATAAGTGGTGATTTAGCATGCATGGTATCAGAATAGATAGATCCTGAGTTTGAACTTCTGTTACCGTCATTCAACCTACATTCAATTAAATATTATACATGAGAATTTAAGTTTTTGGGATAAGTAATAATTTAACGATGGTACCTGAGTCACCAACTTCTCATTAAAAAACTGTTCGGCGAACACAGGCCATGTGATCATGGGAACCCCAGCAGTGACTCCTTCCAACGTTGAATTCCAGCCACAGTGAGTCACAAATCCTCCAACTGCTTCATGATCAAGAATCAAAACTTGGGGCGCCCAACCTCTTATGATTAGGCCCTTACCTTCCATTCTCTTCTCAAATCCTTGAGGCAGCCACTCTTCTTTTCCTCCACCATTCTTTTCTTTCCTCACAACCCAAATGAATTGCTGCCCAGAAGCCTCAAGACCCCTTGCAATCTCCATAAGCTGGGAATCATTGAAGTAAGCGAAACTTCCGAAACATATATAAACAACTGAATTGGGTTTCTTTGCATTAAGCCACTTCAGGCATTCATGTTCATCAACAGAGGATTCTTTCCCCCTCTGAGCTTTATCTTGAGCTTCCTTGTTGCACACTGAAACTGGCCCTATATGCCATGCCTTCCTTCCGAAAACCTTTCTGTAATGATCTGCATAAGCCGGCTCCAGCTCATAGAAGCTGTTTACAACAATCCCATAGCTCCTCATGCCTGCTTCTGCAGCTTCTTTCAACACATTGGTCATGTCAGTTTCAACCTCTTCCCGAATGAAGCTCGGTAGTTGCATACTCGTCAACTTTATCTCTCCAGGAAAATTAGGAATGAGAAAAGGTTCAGAATCAGATAAAACCTTCTTGTGAGGTTCATATCGCGTCACACTCTCCCAAGCAGTCGTGGAGAAAAAACTGTGTCCACTGAAAACAAGCCTTGGGATACCAA
This sequence comes from Corylus avellana, assembly GCF_901000735.1. Classification (NCBI taxonomy): domain Eukaryota; kingdom Viridiplantae; phylum Streptophyta; class Magnoliopsida; order Fagales; family Betulaceae; genus Corylus; species Corylus avellana. Next base: position 2,010,658 of record NC_081544.1, on the reverse strand, counting down.
ATTTAGCAGCAGCATCGGTTGCCCATGTAAAGAACATGTCAGCAACGAGGCAATCAGCGTGGTAGTCAATGTCATGGAGTAGCTGCTCGAATGGTTCTTGAAGCACCGCAAGGGCTTTGAGGAAACTGCTCGACATTTCGCGGGAAGGCAGCAATTCGAAGTTCTCGCATCCTTCTGGCAGGCCAGCCTTTTCAACCGGGAAGTTGATCGTTTGGATATCAACCTTGGCGGCAGTGGCAGTGGCGGTGGCACCGCCGTGAGTTTCGATTCTTTCAATCGTTCTGGAGACGAAAGGCACGTTGAGAGGGGTGGTGACAATGGTTGCCTTCACGCCACGCGCTGCGAATAGCTTAGCCATGTCCGTCATTGGTATCATGTGGCCAGGGGCAAAGAAAGGGAAGAAGAGTATGTGAAGCTGAGAATTTTCGCTAGCCATCACACCCGGAAAAGCCAATTTAAATTTAGTTTCAGCAGAAGAAGATGATGATTGATGATAACGAGGAGAGCTAGCTGGAAATAAACAACTTGGGCTTGGCTATATATTTTCTGTTGATTTGAATATATGTAACCCATAATTCTTCGGATTCTTTATGCGTTATATTCATCTCAACGGATTTCTCGTACAAACACTAAAAAGTATAGCGGATCTTTTTGTCGGATATCTTGAGTAACGACTGGCAGTGAATCAATGTCGCATGCAGCAGCCCAGAAAAAGCGCAAAAAAAAACAAAAAAAATGTCACATGGAGCAAAGGGAAGTAGTCTTATTGGACTGACTGCCTTTTGACTTGCAAGGTTGTAGTTTTTCTTTTTTCTTTTTTCTTTTTTCTTTTTCAATTTTATTTAATTTTTATTTTTTTTTTAGTGATGAGGAAGAAGATTGTATTGTACTAACATGCATTTTATGTAAATTCGTGACAAATGGAGTACTGATCCCTTACGTACCCTCGAGATCACATAAATCATGAGCTGTTATCTTTTTCTTTTCAAACTCGATCGGCCCCATTGTTAATAATTTTTGGTGGGTATTATTTCATTGACGGCAAACAATTGATGTCCATGATAACGCACCAGTCCCTACTACAAACATGAATAGCTCACATCATTTTGATAAGGAAGGCCAACAACCTTCGTGAATGGATCCTTGATTCTATAAATATGATTGGATATTTCTTTTAGAGATATTTGTGTTATGTATATTACGTATGTGATTCCCTCAGTTTATGATTATTTCTTTATAGTTGTCTCATAGAGATATTGTTCGTACGTCTTGCTTGGGAAGATTGACCCAAGGGATTCTTACCATGTATAACCTAATGTACAGTCCCTATAAAATGAAATGGAAATTACTCTCTATCATCACCTTGAGATAGAGTTACTCAAACCTTTTTATGGTATCAGTGCTTTTGGTGAGATAGAGAGTATACATCTTCATTTCTCTTCCTTGTAACAAGATCAGTACATCGTCTTCCGTCTCTTTTCCTCATGTCGCCCACTACCAAATCATCAACCACAGCTGAACCATACCCTTACCCAGTGACACAAAATGTCGCTAATTTTGTGTCACTTCGCCTCAACTCCACTAAGTTTTTGAGGTGGAAAACCCAAATGCTCTACATCCTTGAAAGCTATGACTTACAGGGATTTATCATGGGTGAGACCAAGGCGCCTCCAAGGTACCTAACATCAGAGGCATCAGATACCCAAGATTCGAATCCGACGTTCCTTCAAGGCGTCGAACTGATCGCTTGGTCAAAGGATGGCTGATTGCTACGTTGTCGGAAGATGTTCTTGGCATTGTGGTGGGACTCGACACCGCGATAGAAATCTAGAATTCATTGGTGCATGCGTTTACTTGAGTCTTAGATGATCGTCACCTTGAACTCAAGAAGCAGTTAACCACTATTCAACGTGGCTCCGATCCTGCAAGATTATCTGCGATGGTTTAAAACCGTGTGTGATGATCTTGCTGCAATTGGAAAACCAATCCCAGATCATAAGAAGACATTCGGGTTGATTAGTGATCTTGGCAAGGGATATGAGATGTTCACTAACACCATGCTCAGGCCACCCATTCCTCCTTATGCAGAAGTTCTTGTTCTTTTGGAAGCACACACTGTCCGTTTCAAGTTGGACCATGCCAACACTTCCACCAATCAAATGGCTTTTGTGGGCTAACGTGCCAACAACCACAATTATAAAGGTATGAAAAAGAATAGTCCTACTAGCTTTAACTCTAATGGAAAAGGTTTTACCCAAGGTCAATTCTTTGGGTCAAAGCGCCAGAATTTTAGTCCTACACATGCTAACAAGGGTGTGTCCCCTGCTTCTTCCCAAGGCAACAATAAAGAAGAGCAACTCACTTGTCAGATTTGCAAAAAGCGGAACCACACCGCTTTAACCTGCTTCAACCGCTTCAATCATGCCTTCACCTCAAATGATATTCCTCGAGCACTCGCAGCTATGACTATTGAAGATAATCAAGACTCAACATAGTTTCTTGACACCGGGGCTACAGACCACATAACAGGTGATCCAAGTAATTTACATTCTCTCATCCCTTATCATGGCACATATGGAGTCATGGTTGGAAATGGAGAAAGTCTACCTATTACCCATATTGGGCAAGCCACCCTAGGTTCTAGTTTTTCCTCTCTTAAATTAAACGATGTCTTACTTGTCCCAGATATTAAGAAAGATTTGTTATTTGTTAGTAAGCTTACCCCTGATTATCCCTTTCAATTTGAATTTGACGGGCATGGCTTTGTGACTAAGGACATGACAACCAACTGCATAGTAGCTACAGGCAGTAGACGAGGTGGTCTGTATGCTCTCAATGGAAGCTCTGCAGCTTTCTTCTCACAGCGATTAAGGAGAATAGACGGCGAAGGTTGGCATCAGCGACTTGGACATCCCCAATAGCGAATTGTTGATCATTTGCGGCATAAGAACCTTGTTTCCATTGATTCAAAAAATAAAACATCAAAGATTTGTACTAGTTGTCAAATGGGAAAATCCAACAGACTACCCTTTCTATCGGTTGATGCTTCAATAAAGTCACCATTTTATAAAGTGTACTGTGATTTGTGGAGTCCTGCTCCTCCCCTTAGATCAAAAGAGCAATTTCGGTTTTATGCTGTGTTTATTGACGATTATACGCGATTTACATGGTTCTATCCTTTGCCCACAAATATGATTTATTTGAGTGCTTTGTTCATTTTCAGAAATTTGTCACTTGCCAATTTGATGCTAAAATTTAGAGGTGAAATAGCGGTTGTGATTAGTGGTTAGTGGCTAAAACCGCTAACCGCAACCACCTTGGCAGTTAGTAAATTTTACTAACCGCCTCCGCTAACCGGAGAGGCGGTTAACCGCATCCGGCTAACCGCTTTTCTACTAACCGTTTTTTTTTTTTTTTGCCTTTTTTATTGGGCTTTTTTTTTTTTGCCGATTTTGGGCTAATTTTGGACCGGTTTTGAGAATTATTTTGGGCTCACTTTAAACATTTTTTTCCATCTTTTTGTCTTTTCAAGGCCATTTTAGCATCAAATTAGCCCAAAGGAGCCCAATAGTAATTAATAATTAAAAAAAAAAAAATCTAAAATACTTCACAAATTTACATTAGTTTACTATGAATGCATTTCAACATACAAATAAAATTTCCAAAAACCTTGTAAATAATCTACTAGCAATCTTAATTTTATCCCATGAACACTCAAACATATATATATCCCTTAGCCATAATAATTAACTGTAATTTTCTTCAGTCCCTTATAGGTCTCTGCTAATCCAATGCTCACTGATCTGCTAACAAAGCCCCTATCAAAACAAAGATTCATGTAGTTAATCACTCAAACATAATATTAAGTCATAATCCAAGCAACATGTAAACAACAAAGAAACAGATCAAGAAAAAGAAATCCAACAAAGAAACACTTGTTGTGCATCTGTGTTGCAGGGACTAAGAAAACGGATCCGTAGATTTTTTATCTCTATGTGATTCCAAAATCTAAAATCAAATCTATCAGAGAAACTAAAATCCAAATAAAAAGAAATAATCACCACACAATTCATATGAAACTTGGATTTAAATACAAAAAAAAAATAATAATAATAATAATAATAATCATGATATGTAAAATCTATCAAACCCTCAAATCTGATTGGGGTGAAATTTGGGCACAAATGTGATGAAATGTAACCCTATAATATTCATAAACAATCATAATGTTCCCCTACATGCTAATCATGTGCAGATTGAAACAGAAATCCAAGAAATTGAAGAAATCCCAAAATAAAAAACCTAGTGCTTGAAATATTGAAATAAATTCCAAACAGTGAGATATTGCTACATACAGTTCATGTAAGCTTGGCAAACTGCCAAGATAAGAAGGTAATGGACTAGTCAATGTACTATCCAACCACCTGAGAAGAAGATAAAGAAATCAAAAAATAAACGTTTAACCTCATATTCTTGTGTAAAGAGTAATGCTTGGCTTCATTAAAAAAATTCATATTTTGGCAATTTTAATCTTAGGTGGCATAACCAATTTTAAAATTAATAGATTTTAAACAATAAATTAATAGATTTTCGAAAAATTGGCCATACCACCTTGGATTAAAATGGCCAAAAGATTGACTTTTTAATGAAGTCAAGCATTTCTCTTGTGTAAATGATGTAAGCATACCAAAATCAAAATCAAGTTACTAAACTTACCTTGCTTGGCGACGAGAGACAGCAAGTTGAGAGATTGACGAGAGACAGCGAGTTGAGAGAGCGACGAGAGACGGTGTGAGTGAGAGTGAGAGGTGTGAAAGTGAGAGGAGTGAGAGGCTGAGCTGCTAGAAAGAGAGGTTTAGGGTTAGAAAATCTAAACTAAGAGATGAATCTATAAAAATGAAAAACGACGTCGTTTTGCACTTCTAATATTATTTATAATAAAAACTAAAAAGATAAAACCTAAACAAAAAACCACTGTTGGGGTGGGGTCAAACCCGGGTTCGACACATGAAAGATGGGAATGACTACTACTATACTACAACAACTTATTTGTTGTATATTATATAAAAAATATATATTTAAAAAAAGCGGTTAGCAGTTAATGGTTTCCAAAAACTTACTAATTGCTAACCACAACCGCTTAGACGGTTAGCAGTTAGTAAGGTAGCAGTTAACGGTTATAGTAGTTAGTAGTTACGGTTAAGCGGTTTTAAATTTCACTCGTACTAAAATTCGTGTTTTTCAAAGTGGCGAAGGTGGCGAATTTAGTGATGGGGGTCTTGCATGTTACTTAGTCGACCTTAGTATCCACCATCAGTTTGCTTGCCCAAAAACTCCCGAACAGTATGGTACTGCCAGTCGGGGTGCCAAAAAAAATACGGAAAAATCGCCGCCTCTCAAAAAATACCTTGGTATCCACCATCAGTTCTCTTGTCTTCACTCTTCCGCCTCTCTCTCTTTCTCTCTCTCTCCCCCCTTCATCCCCATTTCTCTTGTTCGTTGACCGAGAGACTGCTTCGAAGAAGCGGAAATCGCCGATTCCAAGTCCAAGATCCGTTTAATTCCAAGCCCCGATTTCACCAATCCAAGGTCAGATCTGTCGTGTTCAATCATTTTCTGTCTAGAGTTCCGATTAGTGTTGTTACAGTTCAATACTGGTAGTTTCCTTTTGATTTACGCTTTGATTTATTGTGTGGAAACACCGAAGCGGGGACGTTTTTGGACTCTGATTCGCAGTAAATCAGTTGAGTTCAGGTTCTCGTGGAGGGTTCTGGATGCTTTCTAGATTGTTGTCGTTTTGGTTTGTTATTTTCGCTAACGGAAAAGCTGTCGTTTTTTGAAATCTTAATTTATAGTTGCACAAAATAGTTAAAAACTGTGTTTCCAGATCTGGGTTTGATCTTATTTTTCGTTATGTTGCCTAAATTTAAGTATTGGAAATGTCGAATTATGTTGCCTGAATTTTCGTTCTTATATTTTTTGTAGTATTAGTGTATTACTTTGAGGGGAACTATGGCAAGCTGGCCTTTATTATCTGGTTAAATTTATCAACCTGGTGAAGCAAGCTGGCCTTTAGGCTTTATGTTCATCTCAGGATCGGTCCTTATGTTTGTGCTGAGTGGAACTTTGGGTAGTACTATAGTTCATCTGATTTCTAAGTACATAAATGTATCTCAATTTACTGTAAATTTGATTTTTAATTTGATATTATGAAGTTTCAAATGCAATAATTCACAAATAAGATCGTCAATATGGTGAAAGCTGAAAGGTTTTTTTAAAAAAAAAAATGGGGCAACTATGTTAAAAAAAAATGGGCTTATTTTAGGCCCCAGAATCCAATTATTTTTAAAAATCGGTTACCCGGTCTGAATAACCAGAAAACTAGTCGGTTATTGTATAATGGTTAACCGGGAACCAGTTACCCGGTTCCGGTTTACCAAAATCAATAACCGAGTACTCCGGTTCCGGTTCCTGGTTTTAGCCAATAACGGGAACCGAAACCGGGTTGACACCCCTAAATGCCAAGCGCAAGCATTGACATATCACTAACATGGGCTTACTATGATGTTTCACGCACACTTGCCATCATGTTTTTCGGTATAATGCTTCTCTACGGCCATATTTCTCATTAATAGATTGCTCTCATCTCATCTTTTCTTTTTCTTTTTTTGACATGTCTGCACAAAAAAGGGGAGAAAAATTCGAACTAGTGACCTTCGCTTTATTATGCGTGATTTCAGCCGATTGAGCTACGTCTTAAGAACGCTCTCATCTCATCTTGGCATGGATTCACCTTTCTTTCGACTCTTTGGGAAACACCCAAATTACTCCACATTTTGGGTGTTCGGTTGTAAATGCTTCCCATACCTTGGTAATTATCGGCATGACAAACTTTCTCCCAAATCGTTGCCGTGTGTGTTTCTTGGCAATAGCACCAAACACAAAGGCTACAAGTCTCTATCCTCCTAATGGTAGAATTTATGTCTCACGCCACGTTGTCTTTGATGAGAGTGTCCTCCCCTTTACCGAGCCTGCTTGTCTCCACGATGATGCTCCGATTCAAGGGGGATTTGCATGTTTAGTGATTGGATGACTTCACCGTATATCAGACCGCCAGCTAGTGACATTCATTCCACAAATACTAGCCAACCCAGCTCAACCCTATCCGTGGCTCTTGTGAAGATGTGGATTCTGTTCTGGACATGAATAGCCCACATCCTATTCTAAATGAACCAGCCCACACAAACAATTGTGAGCCCAGCCCCAACCTTGGCTCGTGTGAAGATATGGGTTCCGTTCTGGACAGGGATAGCTCACGTCCTATTCTCAATGAAACAGCCCACACAACCATGTGTGAGCCCAGCCTTGGTCCTAGCCCTTGTGATGACATGGCCCCATCTAAGTCTCTCCATGAAATGGTCCAACCAGCAGCTCAAACAGAGAACATAAAAGTTAAGACCTTCCTGTTACATTTGTTTTTTCTTCCTAGTATCAAGAACCATTCGCCATGAGATCTTCAATTACAGCATTCAAATCCAAGTAAGACGATCTACCTTCTTTAACTGCCCTATTTGCCAGCTCTCCAAGCATCTTTGCTCTGCTTCTCATTTCCTCTGCTTCTTCCCCAATCATTATCCGACTCGCTGCCTTCTCTATGCCATCCTTTTCAATGTTTTCCCCTCCCACAAAAACCCATCGTCGGCCACCAACACTGATCCTAATTTTAAGCACCCGAGTTACCAACTTCTCATTGTAAAACTGCTCAGCAAACGCCGGCCATGTGACCATGGGCACTCCTGCACTCCATGCCCACATTCCAACTACATACCCTACTTGGTTCCAAAAAAAAAAAAAAAACTACATACCCTACTTGATTGTACTGACAGATAGGAATAAAAACCTACCAATCCACAGGACTTGGATCACACTTTCCCCAGCAAGTGGGCGGCTAAGACCTGTTCAAGCAGGTGGACCCCATAAATATTCTTTCACATTTATTATCAAAATTACTAAAAATTTGAGCAGAAAAATTATTATGAATTTTGTCTCCAATGAGATGTACTTTCATTTGCTCCAAAAAAAAAAAAAAAAAAAAAAAAAAAAGACAGCTTAATTAGCCAAATAGCTCAGAAATTAAAATGGAATATTAATCCCAATATCTTAGGACAATATCTACCAAATGAGGATTGAATAACAAGCAAACACAACTAACAAACAGTCAAACACCAACAAGGATAAACTCTTGTAAAGGATAATTAAAATAGAAGGCATATCATCGTTAATTTGCTTGCATCTCAAGGGCAACGTGACTTTAATTCTCCAATCAAAGAATTCAAATCAGAGTAAGATGATCCCTCTTCTTCCACAGCCCTCCTTGCCATCTCTCCGAGTGCCTTGGCTCGGCTTCTCATTTCCTCTGCTTCTTCACCCACCATAATTCGCTTCATTGCTTTCTCTACTGCTTCCTTCTTTATATTTTCTTCCCCCACTTCATCATCTCCATCAACCCATCGCTCAACCCCAACTTCAACTCCAATTTTCAGTACCTGTTACAATATAAATTAAATGACTAAATTCACCTCTTTCTATAAATTTAGCTTATATAATAAGTGGTGATTTAACATGCATGGTATTAGAAGAGATAGATCCTGAGTTTGAACTTCTGTCACCATCATTCAACCTACATTCAATTAAATATTATACGTGAAAATTTAAGCTTTTGAGATAAGTGATAATTTAACGATGGTACCTGAATCACCAACTTCTCATTAAAAAACTGTTCGGCGAACACAGGCCATGTGATCATGGGAACCCCTGCAGTGACTCCTTCCAACGTTGAATTCCAGCCGCAGTGAGTCACAAATCCTCCAACTGCTTCATGATCAAGAATCAAAACTTGGGGCGCCCAACCTCTTATAATTAGACCCTTACCTTCCATTCTCTTCTCAAATCCTTGAGGCAGCCACTCTTCTTTTCCTCCACCATTCTTTTCTTTCCTCACAACCCAAATGAATTGCTGCCCAGAAGCCTCAAGACCCATTGCAATCTCCATCAGCTGAGAATCATTGAAGTAAGCCAAACTTCCAAAACATACATAAACAACTGAATTGGGTTTCTTTGCATTAAGCCACTTCAGGCATTCATGTTCATCAACAGAGGATTGTTTCCCCCTCTGAGCTTTATCTTGAGCTTCCTTGTTGCACACTGAAACCGGCCATATATGCCATGCCTTCTTTCCCAAAACGTTTCTGTAATGATCTGCATAAGCCGGCTCCAGCTCA
>NC_081544.1:1947060-2001277 GCF_901000735.1 Corylus avellana | reverse complement strand
CCTATTTTGACCCAATCAAACCAGACTATTTCAGCCTATCCTATAAGGCTCCAATTCAAGTTTCAAGCCCAAAGTATTGGGTCCAATCCATCCCAATGGATTCAAGTCTCAATATTTTAGGCCCAGCAACCACCTTCAGCCATCAGCACCAGCTGCCGCCATCCTCCACCTCTGGGCGCCACTCTTTAGCCACCACCCTGGCTACTTTTTCGGCGAACAAAAAAAAAAATCATTATTTTCCTTTCTTTTTCCTACTCTCAAGCTTGTACCTTGAGTTTGAAGAGAATGTTAGAATATTTGATATTATTTACTTTATTATGGTTACTTATATATTTTAGGGTTTAATTTAGGATTTCTTGCCCAATACTTCTTCTCTCTATAAATAGAGAGTTATGTGAACATGTCATAATATATAGAAGAGAACAATGTAGTCCATTGTTATGCTTTCGCTCTCTCTCATTCTTCCGTTCTCCAATATATTCACAATATATTTAACAAGAAGATAGAAGAAGAAGAACAAAAAAAAACAAAAAGAAAGAAAGCTGCGGCTAAAAACAATAAAAATGGTGTTAAAAACTAATATTTAAAGAAAGTAGGTGGTTGAATAAATAATATGTTCGAGTTTATATTGAAAAACTAATAACTAAATTTTTTTTTTTTTTTTTTTTAAAAAAAAAAAAAGATGTAAATTTTGAGTAGTTAAAATAAATACTATTACTGGAGATGCTAATAGAAAAAGAAGACACAATCCTTATTAAAAATAAAAATAAAAAATAAAACATAAATACATAATTAAAATAAAATTTAAATTTTAAAATTTTTTTAAAAAAAATTGTTACATTGCAGTTCACTCGGAAGAAAAAAAAAAAAAAACCCCTTTCAAGTGTCTTTCCTGAAGGATTTAAGCTCCTCAATTAACGCATTAACATCCTTATCTGAAGATCCTCCTTCTTCAACAGCTCTCTTGGCCTTCTCTGCAAGCTCTCTAGCTCGCCTTCTCATACCGCCGGCCTCAGCACCATCCATCAACCTTTTCACTGCCACCTCCACCTTCTCCCTCCCCACCAACGCCTTCTTTTCAACATCAGCCGATATCCAATCCACGCTCCCAACTTGAACCCCAATTCCCAACACATCAGTCACCAGTTTCTCATTGGAGAACTGCTCCGCCGCGACAGGCCATGTGATCATCGGTACGCCGGAACTCACTCCCTCCAACGTAGAATTCCACCCACAATGAGTCATGAACGCTCCCACTGCAGGATGCTCTAGTATCAACAACTGCGGCGCCCACCCTCTTATTATCAATCCCTTCTTTGATTCCTTAATCCTCTCTTCAAATCCGTCGGGAAGCCAATTTTCTTCCTCTTCGCGAGTACCCTCCGATTTCGTGAAGATCTTTCCGACCACCCAAATGAATGGATGGTTGGAAGACTCGAGACCGTGAGCCATCTCGATGAGCTGTTGGGGTGAAAAGCGACCCGAGCTCCCGAAACTGATATAAAGAACAGAGTCGGGTTCTTTATCATCCAACCATTTCAAGCAACTTTGCCCATCAATGGAGGCTTGTTGGCCTCTCTCAGCCTTATCTGCAACATTTCTGTTGTATAGAGACACCGGTCCTATAATCCAAGCCTTCTTTCCCATCTCCTTCCTGAAATACTCAACGTAAGCTGGCTCCAAATCGTAGAAACTATTAATCAGAGACCCAAAGCTCATCTCCTCTCCTTTACCCAGCTTATTAAATGGCCCAGATTTCCCTCTATGAAAAGGCGGAAGCTGAGACCTCGTCAACTTGATCCGATCGGGAAGACCCGGCACCAAAAAAGGCTCGTAGTCCGAACCCAGCTTCTCGTGCGGCACTTTCTTCACATTCTCCATGACACAGCGAGAGAAGATCCCACTTCCGGTGAAGTCAATCCTTCTAATTCGAAGCACGTCGATGAGCTCAGCCGCCCAGCGGTGGAACGAGTCGACGACGATGCAGTCGGGCCTGCGGTCAAGTAGGAAGAGCCTGAGAGGCTCCTGGAGGACTGAGGTGTCGGTGGAACCCCTGGCGGACAAGTCCGTGTCCGGCGGGACAGCGCCTTCAGGTAATCGGAGGGCGTGGATGGAGATTCGGCGGCCGATTTGCTGGTCACGGAGAATGGAGTTTTGGAACTGGGAAGCGGTAGTGGGTGTGGCTATGATGGTGGATTTGACTCCGTGGGAGGCGAACACTCTGGCAGTGTCTATCATTGGTATCTGGTGGCCTCCGCCCACGAAGGGGAGGAAGAAAATTTCCAATACTACCGGAGCTCCTTCGAATTCCATGACGCCGACACAGAGAGAGGGGTAACTTGGACCTAAATATAAAATAAAAGTATATGTTTCTTATTTTTTGTGTAGATAATGAAGTACATATGTTTCAATTTAGTAGGACTTGTATTTATATAAGCATTGGTTTGGTCCAGTGCTAACGTCACCCGTGACATATAATTTTAATTTGGCTTTTTATGTCACGTCATCACTATCAACTCAGCTTTATTGGACGAGTTTTAATTGGCTCAACTACCTCCTAAAATTATCACCCAATTGACAATGTTTCCCGTAAACTTTTAATTATAACAATGTTTTCTCAAAACTACCAAAATATTGTCAATGTCCATCCTAAGACTAGCAATAAGACAAAAATGTTCCTATAAATTTCTCAATAAGACAAAAATACCCCTATAAATTCAATAAAAATTAATTAATTTCTTAAAAAAAGAAAAATTTTAATTTAAATAAAAAACAAAATTTTTTTTTTAAAATGGAAATTTTTATTTAAAAAAAAAAATTATTTAGTTTTTTTTTTTTAATTCATTTTATTAAACAAAAATTTTATTTTTTTTAAACGTAAATTTTTATTTAAATAAAATTATAAAACAAAAAAAAATTTTAAAAAACGAAAATTTTCAATTTTTATAAAAAAAAAAAAGATAATTGCAATGTTTTCTCATTGATTTTTTTAAAATTATTAATGTTTGTTGTTTTTTGTTTTGTTTTGTTAGTTCCAGGTTTTCTAGAAGTTTTTTTTTTTTTTTTAATTTTACTAAGGATAATTTTGTCATTGTGGGGAACATTGACAATTTTTGGTAGTTTAGGAGAGACATTGTTACAATTGAAAGTTTGTAGGGGACACTGTCAATTGAGTGGTAGTTTGAGGGGGTTACGTGGACTTTCCCCTAAAAAATAAAAATAATTACCAAAGTGCAAGGAGTTGCTAGCGGGGCTATTTGCCAATGGACAAAAAAAAAAAAAGACACATACTATTAATTTCAAATTTACATCTCAATATTTTTATTTTTTACATTACACTGAATTAATGGCAGGCCCATGATTTTGATTTAGAGGGGTCAAAATTAAAAAATAAATTTAAATAAAATTTGGTTAAAAATATAAATAATACAAGTAACGAAACAATAAATAAATCAATAAAATTTAACTATTTTTAAAATATATAAATGTAACTTACAATTTATTTTATAATGTCTAACGTTAATTTATTTTGTTGTTCTTGATGTGTTAATTTAAAAAAGCAATTTAGGTATATATAAAAGCTTATATAGGCATTTTTTTTATTTAATAATAAATTTAAAATGATAAGTGTACAAATTTAATTATATACCTAAATTTTTGCAAGATAGAAAAATTATCCAAAAAGAAATGACTTTTTATTTCTTAGCAAATTGCAAATGGCCGCTAGTAACTTCTTACTTTAAAATTTAAAAAAAAAAAAAAAAGAAAAAAAAAAAAGAAACTTTGGACACGCAACAAGGTCAAGAAGTCAGAAACTAAAAGACAAAATTTAAAAGCCAATATCCGCTAACTTTATTAAAACAGTGTGTTTTGAAAACGAAATTTAACACTGCGTTTTGTTCGTCTTCTTCCTATTCTTTAAGAATCAAATTGTTAACCTGATATCTGAAACTTAAAAATCAAAAATGGTGTAAGCATATCCCAGTTCTCCTATTCTTGAAAAAAAAAATAAAAAATCATGTAATGTAGATGCCCCTTTGTGAGTAATTGAGGGTTGGCAACAAAGAAATTAAGAAAAAATATGCCATGATAAGAGAAGAACCAAAAGAAGGTGGATGTCAATTGTCTTTTTGTCTTTGTTTATTGATACCATATAAGATCTCACTCTTTCCGTGTCCAAATTATGTATGATTTTACCGATTTTCATCATTCTTGTACTTATCTTTTACTCAAGATATTTCGGCAAAAGTAATTCAGTGACGATTTGGTTTTTGTTCGTTTGAAGAATAAGAGCCGGTTTAAGATTGTGTTAGGGGGAATAAAATGTACTTTTAATACTTAGAAAATTATGTCAAACAAAAAAGTGACATGTTTGATAAAAAGTTTCAAAAGTACTTCTTTTCACTTTTTTTACTTTAAAAATGGCCAAAACCTATTTTTGGAAGAAAAAAAAACTTAAAATTTAAAGCTTTTTGACTTTAAAAGCTCTACTTTTCACCAACACAATTCCAAAAAAGCTCTAAATATATTATGAGTGTAAGCAGATCTAGGACACTTCTTCAGTGTATCCGTTGGATAGGAAACATGACAAAAAATTGAAACTAAAACATTAGGGTTAAATTCACTTTACCCTCCTGAAGTTTGAGAGGTTTTTCAATTCGAATCACAATGTTTAAAAATTGGCAATGTACTCTCTTAATGTTTCAAAAATTTTTAATTCACTCTCCGTTACTAATTTTCGTCTAATTGGACACGTGCATCTCACGTTAGATGTTGATACTCTCTATTATAATTTTGCCCTCATTAAAACCTATAAAATTATGTAATTACTCTCAATTTCATAAGTTTTAGTGTGGGTAATTACGTAAGTTTATAAGTTTTAATGATGACAAAATTAGAATAAAGAGCATTAAAATTTTATTGAGATACACTTGAGATAATTTTCGTCCAATTAGACGAAAATTAACAACGGAGAGTGTGTGAATTAGTACCGGAGAGTGACCAAACTCAATCGCCTTCGAGTTCCCTCTCGTCATATTGAATTTTCACCATGCATCCATATGCCAAAAATTGATCTTTTGCACTATACTCATTTTGAAGGGTCAAGGTTAAAGGTTGCCTTGGGACTCAAAAATGGTCTTGGACGACGCATTGTCAAAACCATAAACGTAATTTGTTATCAAAACTGATCTCTCAGTCTGTCTCAGTGTCAACTTACAGAAACCATTTACTACAATATACCGCAAAACTTTTAATTATAATCCCTTTGACTATTTTTACATGATAAACTCCCCAAATCCTTTGAGTAGATGTAGTTTTTTTTTTTAATGGAATCACTTGTGGATATTGTCAATGTTGCCAAACCCTTTCAAGTGTCTTTCCTGCATGATTTGAGCTCCTCAATTAACGCATTAGCATCCTTATCTGAAGATCCTCCTCCTTCAACAGCTCTCTTGGCCTTCTCTGAAAGCTCTCTAGCTCTCCTTCTCATCCCGCCGACCTCAGCACCATCACCATCCATCAACCTTTTCACTGCCACCTCCACCTTCTCCCTCCCCACCAACGCCTTCTTTTCAACATTAAACGACATCCACTCCACGCTCCCAACTTGAACCCCAATTCCCAAAACATCAGTCACCAGTTTCTCATTGAAGAACTGCTCCGCCGTGATAGGCCATGTGATCATCGGCATGCCGGAACTCACTCCCTCCAACGTAGAATTCCACCCACAATGAGTCATGAACGCTCCCACTGCAGGATGTTCTAGTAACAGCAACTGCGGCGCCCACCCTCTTATTATCAATCCCTTCTTTGATTCCTTAATCCTCTCTTCAAATCCGTCGGGAAGCCAATTTTCTTCCTCTTCGCGAGTACCCTCCGATTTCATGAAGATCTTTCCTACCACCCAAATGAATGGATGGTTGGAAGCCTCGAGACCATGAGCAATCTCGATGAGCTGTAGGGGTGAAAAGCGAGCCAAGCTCCCGAAACTGATATAAAGAACAGAGTCGGGTTCTTTATCACCCAACCACTTCAAGCAACTTTGTTCATCAATGGAGGCTTGTTGGCCTCTCTCAGCCTTATCTGCAACATTTCTGTTGTATAGAGACACCGGTCCTATAACCCAAGTCTTCTTTCCCATCTCCTTCCTGTAATACTCAACGTAAGCTGGCTCCAAATCGTAGAAGCTATTAATCAGAAACCCAAAGCTCATCTCCTCTCCTTTACGCAGGTTCCCGAGAGGCCCAGATTTCTCTCTGGCAAAAGGCGGAAGCTGAGACCTCGTCAACACGATCGGATCGGGAAGACCCGGCACCAAAAAAGGCTCGTGGTCCGAACCCACCTTCTCTTGCGGCGCGTACCGTCTAAGATTCTCTGTGACACAGCGAGAGAAGATCCCACTTCCGGTGAAGACAATCTTTCTAATTCCGAGCCCGTCAATGAGCTCAGCCGCCCAGAGGTGAAACAAGTCGACGACGATGCAGTCGGGCCGGCGGTCAAGTAGGAAGAGCCTGAGAGGCTCTTGGAGGACTGAGGTGTCGGTGAAAGGGGTGGCGGACATACCCGCGTCTGGCGCGACAGCTTCTTCTGGTAATCGAAGGGCGTGGATGGAGATTTGGCGGCCGATTTGTTGGTCACGAAGAATGGAGTTTTGGAACAGGGGAGCGCTAGTGGGTGTGGCTATTATGGTGGATTTGGCTCCGTGGGATGCGAATACTCTGGCTGTGTCTATCATTGGGATCTGGTGGCCTCCGCCCACGAAAGGGAAGAAGAACATTTCCACTACTCCCGGAGCTTCTTCAGATTCCATGACGCCGAGGGAGGCAGAGAGAAGGGCAACTTGGACCTAATCTTAAATATGTTTCAATTTGGTAGAGAGAGGGACTTTTAGTCTAGATATAGAAGCATTGGTTAGTCCAGTGCTAACGTCATCCGTGACATATAATATTAATTTGGTGAGGAATGATTGATATCAATAAACTTTTTTTTTTTTCTTCTTTTTTTTTCGTATTCTGTTATAAATTTAATAAATTAACTATTAAATTTTGTAAAGTATGTATTATAAGTTTATAAATTTAATAGTTAATTTATAAGATAAGATATATATATATATATATATATATATATTAACATCAATCATTTTTTTTTATGTCACGCTACTATAAAATTATTGTCAATAGAGTTTTATACAACGAGTTTTAATTAGCTGAACATGTTTATTTTTTTTGTCTGTTTTTATGGTACTTGCACTTTAAGCACCCGTTCTTAAGGTTGCAAATTTAATGGTAATCCAATGAAAATGGAAATTATCATTGAATTTTAGATTAATCATTATTGAAATTTAGAGTTGACAATAATTTTATTACGTTATAAAGTGAATACTTAAAAGTACATATGATATCTTCCATTGATGGTGGAAGACATTAAGTACGAGCTCCAAGTCCTCAATGGCGGATGACCTTCATTCGTAAGGAAGGGAATCAAGTGGCACACGTTCTATCTAAGGTAGCTAAGACAGGTTTTGTAAATCAACAATGGATGTATGAGTCTCCGAATTGTATTAAAGACATTATTTTGATGGAGTACACTGCTCTATCTCTTTGAGATTTTTCTAATGAGAATGCATTGATATATATATATATATATATATAGAAAGAAATACCAAAGTCCAAAGAGTTGCAATTAGAGCATCTTTGGCAAATGTTATTTTACCTACTGAAAATACTACTTTTTTTTTTTTTCATTTTAGCTACTAGTTCCTCGTTACACACTCCAACAGAATATCTATTTTAGCTCTCTACTATAATTAAATATTATTTTTTAATATTACTTTCATTGAGGGAGAGGAAGTGAGAAAGGAGAGAAAAAGAATAATAAAAAAACCTTACAATTTACTACAGTGAACTTTCATATTAAGTAATATGAAAATTCACTGTAGTAGATTTTATGAAAACTTCTATTTTAAAGTGTTTGCTAGAGCTCTCAAAAATGTTATACTAGCTAAATTTTAACAAACATTCTATTTTAAAGTAACAGTTGGAGATGCTCTTAGGTAGCCAAAGAGTCAATGGAGGGACTCTCTTAACCAAGGAAGTTACTGGCCACCCCAAACCAACTATTAGTCAAACTACCTCTTTCTGCCAATATGGTGGTTCGTCCACCTTTTTTCTTTTTTCTTTTTTTTTTTTTTTCTTTTTTTTTAATCCACAACAACTTGACATTGACTTTACACTTGACATGCTGCGACACCACCTCATTGGATTGCATGGCGGATTGAGCATGTCACATTAGTTAAGAATGGTAGGAAAATGCAAAATAACATTTCTCCTATTCGGATGAAGTACGCCATGTGATCATTTGGCACACCGGCACTCACACCTTGTGTGATCCACAATGGGTCAGAAACTCTCTTAGAATGCCACAATTGCATGTTCTAATATCAGCAACTGTGATATAAATGTGAAAATTGTTTTTTATGTTTTTTAAAATGTTTTGTATTTGGGTTGTTAATGTTTTTGTTTTGAGACATAAAACAAGATTTTAACAAAAAAGAACCAAATACTTTCATGACAGATTTCTTTATAACAAAAACACAACCTGTTTTAAGAGAGAAAGTTTAAGGAGAGATAATAACGAGTAGGGAAAAAAAAAATTATAATTAATTGCCTCATTCAAAAATAGAGAAATAGTCTAAAAATTCTAAATATTAGGGCCGTTTGGGAGTGTGATTTCAATAAGTGCAATTTTTAAAATTGTGTTTTTGAAATCGCTACTTTTTAAAATCACATAAGCGTTCGGTAAAACATGTCAAGAAATACTTTTTTTATCCATTGAGTGTTTGGATAACATTAGCATATAATTGCGGTTTCATAGCCAAATAGATAAATATTGCGCCAAATATTGTTTTAAGCGAAATTGTAATTTTGGTTTAAATTCGCACTTTTTCAAATAAGCACCCCTCAGTCAGCTAATTATAGAAATCGCGGATTTTTTCACGATTTTAAAATTTGCATTTTTAAAATCGCAATCTCAAACAATCAAAAATTGCAATTTGATTTAAAAACACAGATTATTTTTAAAAAAAACGCACTCATAAACGGACCCTTAATCATAATTGAAGTACTGAATTAAGCCCACAAGTCGGGTTTATATAGCTTAAGCAAACCGACTTTTGACAAAAACGTCTAATTATTACATACAATCAAACTAAGGGATAAAATTAAGATATTGTCAAAAACTTGGTGAAATCTGAAAATAAAATCGCTGCTAAAACGAGAGCCTAAAAACAGCGCTCATCGAGCATAGTTCCGTGGCAATGATGTGTGTGCCGCAATGCCAAATGCACAATATTATCCCATTTATGGGGCGTCGGTTATGGATGTCCAGCGGATCCGCCGATGTTGAGTCGTTGACAATTGAAAAAGAGATGGGAATTTTGGCCGTGGAAGATGACGAAGGTTCATGTCTGTTTGCGGACACCAAACGGCTGCGTCTTTGTGGCGCAATTTTTTTTTTTTTCAACAGAAAAATCTTGTGTCTGCAAATTTGTCCATTGCCATTGCAGATCCAAATGTTGTTGCTGGTCAGCCGATTATACCACAAACGGCAGCATCCATGCCTAATAAGTCATACCCATCCAATGGGCGTTCGGTTCCTCTTGTTGAACCAAACACTACAGCGGCCACTCCAAAGCAAAGAACAATATAGTATGCTACTGAAACAATCAAAAGAGTTTTTTTTTTTAAAAAAAAAAATCCAAAGATTTACTCTAGTCACCGTCACCGACCACCACCACCAACTCCAGCGAGTTTCCTGCCTCCACCACCACCATCTCCAGCAATTTTTTTTTAAAAAAAATCTTTCAAACTTAAATTTCCATAATATTCCATATTGAGTTTGAGAAAGATGTTAATATATTATTTACTCATTATTTTCATACATTACATATTGATTATGTAATTGTCACACATTACTCTCATAATTCTCATATGTTACATATTAGTTATGTAACTCGTATAATTTTCATACGTTACATATCCATTACATAGTAATTGTATTCCCGGCCTCATTCAACTATAAATAAGCTATTCTATTATTCAGTTTCTATCAAGTGAATATACATATATATATATATATATATAGCCCTCATACCTATAGGCTGTAGATATAGGCCATAACTATGTAAAATTCTCTATGTTTATTTTATTTTGGCAATTGTCTTTATTTTCCATTTTCATTATTAACTTTCATGAAAGTAGGAAGTACAACCTTCTTTCGTTATGAAACCTGCATGCCAGATCCTTGAAGGAGTAGATGTAGTCTGTTTTTAATGGAATCGCTTGTGGATATTGTCTTGTGTTGGTTATTTCGGCATTTTATCGAAAATGTACTGTGCATAATTAATCTTGCACAGCAGCTTTGTCTTCCCCTTTCAAGTGTCTTTCCTGAAGGATTTAAGCTCCTCAATTAACGCATTAGCATCCTTATCAGAAGATCCTCCTCCTTCAACAGCTCTCTTGGCCTTCTCTGCAAGCTCTCTAGCTCTCCTTCTCATCCCGCCGGCCTCAGCACCATCACCACCCATCAACCTTTTCACTGCCACCTCCACCTTCTCCCTCCCCACCAACGCCTTCTTTTCAACATTAAACGACATCCACTCCACGCTCCCAACTTGAACCCCAATTCCCAAAACATCAGTCAACAGTTTCTCATTGAAGAACTGCTCCGCCGTGATAGGCCATGTGATCATCGGTACGCCGGAACTCACTCCCTCCAACGTAGAATTCCACCCACAATGAGTCATGAACGCTCCCACTGCAGGATGCTCTAGTATCAACAACTGCGGCGCCCACCCTCTTATTATCCATCCCTTCTTTGATTCCTTAATCCTCTCTTCAAATCCGTCGGGAAGCCAATTTTCTTCCTCTTCGCGAGTACCCTCCGATTTCATGAAGATCTTTCCGACCACCCAAATGAATGGATGGTTGGACGCCTCGAGACCGTGAGCAATCTCGATGAGCTGTTGGGGTGAAAAGCGAGCCAAGCTCCCGAAACTGATATAAAGAACAGAGTCGGGTTCTTTATCATCCAACCACTTCAAGCAACTTTGCTCATCAATGGTGGCTTGTTGGCCTCTCTCAGCCTTATCTGCAACATTTCTATTGCATAGAGACACCGGTCCTATAATCCAAGCCTGCTTTCCCATCTCCTTCCTGAAAAACTCAACGTAAGCTGGATCCAAATCGTAGAAGCTATTCATCAGCGACCCAATGCTCGTCTCCTCTGCTTTACGCAGCCTTTCATCAGCCGCAGATATCTTTCTGGCAAAAGGTGGAAGCTGAGACCTCGTCAACACGATCGGATCTGGAAGACCCGGCACCAAAAAAGGCTCGTAGTCCGAACCCACCTTCTCTTGCGGCGCGTACCGTCTAAGATTCTCCATGACACAGCGAGAGAAGATCCCACTTCCGGTGAAGAAAATCCTTTTAATTCCGAGCCCGTCGATGAGCTCAGCCGCCCAGCCGTAGAACCAATCGACGACGATGCAGTCGGGCCGGCGGTCAAGTAGGAAGAGCCTGAGAGGCTCTTGGAGGACTGAGGTGTCGGTGAAAGGGGTGGCGGACATACCCGCGTCTGGCGCGACAGCTTCTTCTGGTAATCGGAGGGCGTGGATGGAGATTTGGCGGCCGATTTGTTGGTCGCGGAGAATGGAGTTTTGGAACAGGGGAGCGCTAGTGGGTGTGGCTATTATGGTGGATTTGGCTCCGTGGGATGCGAACACTCTGGCTGTGTCTATCATTGGGATCTGGTGGCCTCCGCCCACGAAGGGAAAGAAGAACATTTCCACTACTCCCGGAGCTCCTTCAGATTCCATGACGCCCACACGCAGAGAAGGGCAACTTGGACCTCAATCTTAAATGAATTATGAAGTATATATTTCACCTTCATACGACTTGCATATATAGAAAGAAAGCATCGGGCAACTACAGTGCTAACGTCATCGGTGACATCACCATAAATCACTGTAAAGACAAGACAACTTTAATGACGTTTTAAAAGTTTAATGACGTGGTCACGATTAAAGTTCTCTTGACCACCCTAAAGTTCACTATAAATCCCTTTTGTATCATGTCGCGATTAAAGTTCTCGTCTTGACCACTATAAATCCCTTTTGTATCATGTCGCGATTAAAGTTCTCGTCTTGACTTGCGAACACGCTTCCCGGTCTTGATTTAGGGGAATTTCAATAGGTGCAATCTCGTCCATTAACAACAAATTAAAAGAAAGAAAAATAATAATGATTTAATAAGGGTTGTTGTTGGTCAGCTAAAGGGTTTGTTTTGGCTTATCAAATAAAAAATGTATACAAATTTTCTATAAGTTGGTTTGGAGGAAATTTTCGTCAATCAACTCTAAAAAATGCCAAGTGTCTTTTAACATATTTGAAGTTTTTTTTTTTTTAAAAAAAAAAAATCAATATTTAAGTTTTTAAGTTTGTAGGATAACAATAAATAACTATTACGAATATTAAAAAAATATATATGTAAAAGATGATACTTTTTTTTTTTTTTTTTCTAATTAAAAAATGTAGGAAGGGGCGACCAGTGTAGTTTTTCCCCTTGGGCGTTACTATCGAGGTTCCTACCTGCTGTGGAATGTCCGGTTTGAGCCATATCTACTGCCTGAGAAGGCGAGCCCGTCACCACAACCCCACAAAGGTGTGAGCCAGTAGAGCTCCTTCAAAGTAGCATCTAGTTCACGCATCTACTACTGCAAGCGGATTCGAACACGCGACCACTAGGATGAAAGAAATTCTTCTACCAACTCAACTACCACCCTTGTGGTATGTAAAAGATGATACTTAACACTTATTAAAATAGGTTGACTAAAATTTCTCTCCATAAAAAATATAAAAAAAGTGATCGAAATGCAAATGAGTGGCTATTGGGCGGTCAAAGGAAAAGTTTGACCACCTCAAACTCGTCATTAGACTAGCTCTTTTGACAAAGGAGGTGATTTGGCACCCCAAACCAACCATTAGGGTGGTCAAACTACCTCCCTCAATCAATAGTTTTATTTTATTTTATTTTTTTTATTTGCTACAACTTCACATTGACTTTAGGCTTGGCATGGTGCAACACCTGCTTTCCTAGATTTAAAGGTGAATTAAGTATGCCACATCAACTGAATATGCTAGAAAAATGTTGGGAGAATGCAAAATAACATTTCTTCTGTTCAGATGAAGGACAGTAAGTGATCACTTGGCACATCGGAACTCACACCCGATGTGATCCACAATGGTTCATGAACCCTCCCATAGGGCCACAACTGTGTTCTAATATCAGCAACTGTGATATAAAGGATAAAATTGTTTTTATTTTTAAGAGTGTTTTGTATTTGGATTGTTTGTTAATACTTTTGTTTTGAGACGAAAAAGCAAAATTCACTATAAATATTTTGTTTTGAGATGAAAAGGCCAATATTTCTCAATTCACTAAAAATAATATTAACTGAAAATTACATATACAAGCTTGCTATAAACATGCGTATAACAAAAATGTATAAGGCCTAAAGGCAGTAATCGATCGCTCACTTACTACTTCATGCTTTACCTGGCTAACAAAAAATAACTAGGGCAACAATTATAAACCATCCCACAAACTATATAGTTGGCCCAACAAACAAACCTGGAATAAGAGACTGCACCACCTTGATGTGAGGCCACTAGATCGACACATCAATGTGATTCAAAGGGCTACAAATCTTTCATGATGTATGCTGTCAACGTTTCTCGAAACGATCCCGAACTACAGCGACTTTTAACCGGCACGTTTTATCTTAAGAGCAGCTCTAACAACATTTCCCCTTGTTAATAGTCCAACCTTCCACATTTAAGCAGAGACCAATCAGAAACAATCTATACTCCTGCTAAGCACCAACAAATGATATTTCAAGCAGAAAAACATGTAAATATTATCCTTACCAGCTTACCATCACCGTCTACTACAGGCAGTCGACGGAATTTTGTTTCAAGCAACAACCTAGCATTAGAAGAATTGGTTTAGAGCATTAAGAGTTCCAAAGTGCCATCATATGAGACATGATTAGAGTCACAATTTGTAGATTAAATACCTAGCAGCATCTTCCAGATTGGTGGATTCACGAACAACAAGCGGAGCAGGTGTCATCAAGTCGCCAACAACCTTGCCATTAGTTTTACTTAGCAGCTTCTGTATCTGATTGAATGTCTGCAACAATTATCCAGAATTAGAAAAGGCCGTAGTTGGTGAAGCAATTATTCATACAATTCAATGAGTTCATATATAGAGAGCCTCTTCCATCTAAGGAGTGAGGACATGAAAATACCAAAAACAATGAGCAACAGGATGAGTTTAGGTTCTAGGATAGGTTAGGACTCAGTGTTTAGTGGACTCACACCTTGCATATGATTTTAGCAATTGCTATGTGGAAAGGACTAAGACCATGTCAAGATTACATATACAAGATTACTATAAACCAGTGTATAACAAAAAGGAAGCACACAAAAAACATATGAGGTATGTCTAGAACTTTCACCAAAAACAGAGAGGTTTGTTTATACTAGAAGCCATGATATCGTAACACCAAGGAAGTTTTAAGCCTAACTTCATTGTTCCATGTATAGAACACGTAATAAAATCTTAATGATTTCTATTTGCTAATCAGGCATAAATTCAAACATATGAAACCATTTTAGATTTTCAACTTTTTCTGACTCAACCTGACTTTTATTTTTTTATTTTTTAAATAATTATAAAATGACGTCGTTTGGATTAAAGTCCAAAACTGGCGCCATTTTGAAGAAGCTATAAATTCATTCAAAACCCTACATGTATATGCATGTGCCTATCTTCTCACCCTCTCTGCGTTCTCTCAAATTTTCCTCTGAATCTGGACAAAGACTCTTCAACAGACGAAGACGATAACGTTGGCAATTCTTTTCTTAGTCTTCATCAAAGAAAACACAGCTGGGATTCTTTTCTTTGTCTTTGGCAAAGACGAAGAGATCTTTGTCGTCTTCCTCTGTTGGGGACAAAAATATCTTCATCTTCAACAAATACTCTTTGTCATCGTCCTCGTCGTTGACCCCCACCCAAACTCTAATTATTCCAACCGCCTCCGACTTCGCCTTTTTGGAGATCAAGGCAGCTCAAAAATAACCTCTGCCGGAGGTGATGTCGGATGTCTTTTTAACTTTTCCAACTCCGGCAGAGGTGAAAGCAAGAAGGACCATTTCCGATTCTGTCGGAGTTGGTGCCCACCCCTACTCTTGTATAAATACAACATCAGCATTAACCATATTCTCAAAATTTAACCTACAAGAGTCTCATAGCAGTAAAAGTTTAAGCCAAATAGAAGATTAGCATTTAGAAGAGGATGTTCTACATACTTTCCACGTGCTATCAACATCAGGGAACACACTTGTGTCACTTTGACTGCCACCTAATAGCCATAAAAGAACAAATAAGTAGCTATTTTACACAATCTGAATTCTGAACATTTTCACAACCTATTTTTCAATACCAAAATCAGTGTACAACCCCAACAAAAAAAAAATCCCCCAAAAGATTCTATAACCAATTGTATGATTCAGTACCAATGGAAAAGGATAAAAGAGACAAAATGAAAAATGAAAACGAAATTGTTATGCCAAGTGATAACATCCTGTACTACCTGATATCGAGTCAAGTGCTAACAAGTCATAGTCTGAAACAACACCAACCTGCCACAGAAAAACAACCTCAAGCCTTGAAGCAAAACAATCTCATATGAAATTATATGTCTGAACATAGCAGGATTACCTTACTAAAAATTTTGATAAAAAAAAAGTCGTACAGATTGATGCAGACAATAATAGAAGATCTTGTCAACAGTTAAAAAAACATAATCATCAGTCCCAGATCCTCCAAACAAAGTAATATCTATCAATCTTTCTTTTTTTTCATAAGTAAGCATATTTCCTAATCTTCATTCAATAACAGAAAGCATTTTCCAAGTTTTATTGTGCTTAACGCATAATTGAAGCATCGACATTTTTATTCTAATGCAATACGATGGTAGCCAACATGTTGCTTCTCCCACTCAGCAGTCATACATACTTAATTTGGGAAATATATGAATCACCAACCGCATATTATAATTTTCTGTACATCATTCTTTAGCATTCCACAGACAACTATCTGCATTAAACATAGCTGCTCTTAAAACGTGTAATCAAACAACAATCCCATCTATGTTGTCAACTATATCAGCAATTCAAGATCAAGAATAAAGAATCGTTCACTTGCCAAAAGATGCTACATCACATTATGCCATATGTATAAATGTGGTTCCTTTTTTGTTTTTCTTGTCATAGTTAACTTAAGAGTGTAAATAGAATTACCAATTTCCAGTCATCATCAATCACAGGAAAACCAGTTATTCTCTTCTCCACAAGAGCCTCCAATGCTGTAACAACAAAAGCCAGTGAATAAAAAAAAATGAACCAATCATAGGATACTCAAGAAAGTAGATGCCCAAGTATCAGCAATACCTTCATCAACAGTTGTTGTAGGTTTTACAACGTCTAAATGCTCCCTCTTTGTCATAAAATCACCAACTGTATATGCTCCACTTCTAGACTGAAAATCAACATAATAAATCAGAAGGGTTATATTAAAACTTAACCCATCACCGAAAATTGTAAAATGCAAATAATAAGCAACCCCCTCACTCACTTTAGTAAGTTTCACACAAAGGAAATGTGTCCACTTTATCAGTTGCAAAATGCATCTATCTTAATGTAATGCTAATGGCAAATAAGCTACACAAAGAACCATTCTTTCCTCATTAACAAATTGGTAACTTTCCAATTACGCCCTTACTATGACACGGTCGGGTTGAGTCAATCTTTTTTAGTCAACAAAAATGAAATAGTTAGGCTTTCATGTGATTAAACTCTGGTGTAAACAATCACATCTAAAGCATGTGCCTTGCCCCGCCAAGTATTAGGAAAATGCATTGGAAACTAGCATGTGTTGTTTGAAATTCTTAACAAGATGTCCAATTCTCTTTATTGGTCTCTACCCAAAACCCACAATCAAGAGTTTGTTAGAATACTGATCAAATGACTAAATTCAACATTTTCCATCGACTTAGACCTTTGGGATAAATAATGATTTTTTACGGTACCAAAGCAGGTCATGAGTTTGAACTTAACTTCAAACTCTACATCTCGTTTAATTTACAAATTTTATATATCCTCAATTTTATTTGATGATTTCCTTGTTTGCTTTTCCCTTTTTAGTTAGGTGTTTCCTTTTATATACTTCTAGCTAGGTGTTTTCTGTGAGCCACCCTTCTATCAGTGGGGTGGCTCACCCCTCATTTTTCTTTTTTTCTTATAAAAGTGTGTAATTGTAATTTTTAACAGTTTCATTAAAAGAATCGACAGCATCTAATGCAATTGAATAGAATGATGGATCTAATAATGGACAAACTCAAAGAGCTTAAAGACAAAAAAAAAAAAAAAAAAATAATCAGAAAGTGATTTGATAAATACACAAAACTCATGGAGTGATTAGTAAATTTTTCCTTTTTATATATTTGAAAAATTATTTTCAATATTACATCCAAACACTTCTCAGTTTTCATTTTTTATAACACAAATCACAAACACGCATAAAAAACTGTTTCAACAAAGTCTAATTGGAAGGGCAAGAGCATCATATATTGGCTGTGTATGGAAACTCTCTCTACGTCTCTTTTATCATTTTTCCCAAAAAAGTCAAAACTTTTTTATTCACATTACCAAACAACTTTCTTCACTTTTCTCTCACAAAAAATTCAAAACGTCTTTCACATTTGCATTACATCAATCAATTCTTATTACTATTCAAACAAAACAAAAATAACGAAATGTTTTCCCAAACACACTTGGGTTTCGTTTGATAAAACTTTTCCCTTCTCCCTTTTATTTTCTCTTTTCAAAACAAAAATATTAACAAACACAAAACTATTTTCACGTTTATGTCACATCTAAACATCTTTTTCAAAAAATAAATAAATAAATAAAAAGCATTAACAAACTTCTCCTTTATGATTTCTCTTTCCAAAACAAAATATTAACAAACACAAAACACTCAGAAAATTATTTTTACATTTATGTCATGTCATAACATTTTTTCAAACAAAAATTAAAAAACGAGTAATGATACAAGAAGGACTAGAGTCCTCTCAAATGTGATATGGCATTTAAAATCATCAATAGATCAAAATTCAATAATAATTATCTCAAATTCAATGGTAATTTTAAAAGACACGTCACATCTGGAAGGATTCTAGTTCTCCTTGTATCATTACTCTTAAAAAACACCCTATAAAACGCGTTAACAAACAAAGCTATAATTTTCCCCTAATCCTTCCTAATCAAGCAATAAAAGAATGGACGCTTAGTAAATCTCCACATAATGTCAGAATATATAAGCACACATATTCCTACACACATCCCCACATACAAATATACATTCGTATATACAAGTAAAACTACGTCTATTCCAAAAAAAAAAACCAAAGAAAGCCCAAAAATTTACTGTGAAACCCATTTCGACCAAAAGCTTTTCCAATTTAGGTGCACAAAGAAAGAAACATCAAACGAAGAAAAGAAAAAAGATAGACTCACCGGCACGGAGTTGGTGACGCCGACGCCGGCGCCTCTGAAAGCGGTAACCGCCGGTCCTCGGGGTCCCCAAACGCGGTTAGCGACAGCCGATGGCCCCCCTCTGTGGCAGCCATGGCGGGAACAAGGCACAGAAGGCGCCTGACGCTGATAATGGAGAAGAACCAGAGAGTTAGCCCATGGTGCGACCGCGATCGAGCTCATGGCTTTTTTCTTTATTTTAATATAGTATCTTAGTAGCTTTTTTTAATACCGAGAGAATCTCAGAAAATGTTATATGTATATATACACCTTTTTCTTGCTTCCGTGTCGCAATGAGGAACAGGGACCGCTGGAAAGAGAGTGGGAAACTGCGCAACTTGTTCCGACTTTTTGGAAACTCGTGGCTGTCATGTACTTCCAGTGAGTACTTCCTAAAGAAGGTTGTTGGGAGTTGATTAGTATGATTAATATGGTTGAAATATGATAAAAAAAAAAAAAACTGAAGAAAAAGGGAGAAGAAAGATACTAACAAAAAAATGTATAGATGATTCGGTTTTAGACATCTATAGGTTTACTATTTTGAATCTTTAATTCTTACGTACTTTTTAATAACTTAAAAAGCTTGCTCCCACGCGCCGTGCAGTTCACCAATGACGACCTCTTCCAGTGTAGCCACTACTTTCTTAGTTTATTCTGTTTTTTTTTTTTTTTGAGTTTATTTTGTTATTTTATGTAACTTTATGTTATTTTCTGTTGTTGTGTTGCTTATTGGTTAATCCAATCTGTGAAGTGTATCTTTTTTTCTTTTTGGTTTTTCGGAACCTTTTTTCCACTTTTACTTTTTATCTAAATATTCATTGCTTCTTAGGAAGCCTATTTAAATGTTGGACTGGGATATTCGTACTTTCGATGGTTTTATTCATTAGATTGCACTGCAGCAAGAATTTTTTCGGGTTGCATTCCACTTTCACCTGCTTGGAGGTGCTTGTGGTCTGTTTGGATTGTATTAATCTATCTAAGCTTGTTTTTAGCTTTATGTCTAAGCTTTTATTAGCTTCGTGTCTGTCATGTAACCTGTTTATGTTTTAATGGATGCCGGTTTGTTAAAAATAAATAAATAAATAGAAGCTAGCTTTTAGAAGCTGATTTGTATCAATTTATAAAAAGTTTATTTCCAAATAAAAAAAAAATACTATACAAAAACAATATTCTCCGACATAATGGATAATGTATTCAGGACGTGGGGGCCTGTAGACATTACCATGTTTTTCGTCCTTGGTTGGTTTGAGAAATTGAGAGCACCCCCATGGAAGGTTGTCTTGCCAATAATGCACAAACAAACCAGATAATTCAGCAAAGGGTTTGTCATTCTAGATGGCATCAACCCTAATTTAAGTTAATTTAAGAATTTCTTGTGAGAGAGACATGCTATATAATCCATGTGACACTTAAGGAATTTTTTGTACTTGGCTTCCACGCAACAGATTTTTCCGCCATCCAAGAAAAACGTGTGTTCTTGGAAAAGATGTGATTGGGGATGTCGTATTAGGCCATAAATATTTTCATTGTTGACTCAATGCTTGGCCTATTTGGTTTTCAAACCCCTTATAACCCGAATACCCCGCCGTTGATCCCGTTATATTATGTTGTTGGAATAATATAAAAATTTGAGAGGTTATTGGCTCACTTGTTTTGAATAAGCGACTCCATATTTTACCTTGTCCGAAATAAATAGACTTTTCACCCCTTTCGTAAACTGCCTGAATTTATTATTCACATAAACTAACAACAAAGAATCTAAATCTTGAAAGAAACTTTGTTGTTATTATCTTTTAACAATGATAGGTGGGGTTTAATATCTAGATTTCAAGGGAAGCATAAATAATATCAAATTTCTTCTAGATCATTATAAATGACAAGTTGGGTCAGAAAAGTATGATGATAGCTACATGTCCAAATCTCATCCTATCATATATTTATGATGATGAAGAAATTGTCCAACTCAATATTCAATCAACTCGAAACAATTGGGGGGGGGGGAATAGAGATGAGGATGATGTATGGAATGGAGGACAAAATCAAACAAATTTATTCGAATGACCAAAACATAAATGTAATCTATTTTGATAGGGCCAAACATATTTTTTAAGCCCAAATATATAATACGTTAAGGAATTTTTTTTTTTATTTAAAAAAAAAAAAACTGAGATTCAGATGTGTTTGGAATGAGTGTTACCATAATAACTCATATCGACTAGAAACTATGTCTTGAGAATCTAGGGCTATGTTTGGCAATGGAATGGATTTAGGAAGTGGATCGGTACTGTATCAGATTTGATTGATGTGAGAGAAAAGGTCAAAATATTTTAAATAAAAAAGTAAAAAAAAAAAAAATTTGTTTTGTAGTTATTTTTTATTTGAATAGTAATAAAAAATGATTCATTTGATATAAAAAATAATAACGCTAAGGTTGATTTTGAGGGAAAAAGTGTAAAAATTTTTTTTGAGTTTTGGGTCACGGGTCTTCTTTCCAGGCCTCTTGCCAAACGTAACCTTGATGGCCGGTAAGGATGCCGCAAGCAGCTCCCTCATGTAGGTTAAACCATAACTTGATCCTCCTAGCTTCACGAGTGTCGCCCTCGTAGTTTGATACCTTAACTTAATCTGCACCTGCCTTTAGCATTGGACCACTCATCCATGGTGGTGAATGGTAATTTTGTATGTATTTGATTTGAATATTTGGTAAGAATTACAAAATAATTTCTAGCATCATTGATGAAGGCAATAGTAATTCTATTTTAATAATGAATGAAAAAGGGTAAAGCTTTTGATGCTTTCTTGGCAGTGAGGTTGGCTACTTCGGTAGGATCTCAAGTATAATTAATGTTACTATTTATACTCATATCATATTGATTGACGCTACATGTTTTAAATGACTTCATATTTTAACTACTTAAAAACATAAAAAGAAAGCTAGTTAAAACACTTATACGAGCTAGTGTAAAATAAATATAATAAATGAATGTGAAGAATCACATTACTCTCCGAGCACTCATACTTGAAGGAGATTCTCTGGCTATCGATTAGCCCATGATGGTGAATGAATAGAACATTGCCCCCGCTCATTAAAGATGTTGATTTTTCCCTTATTCTTTTCTTAGACGTAGCAAAAAAGCTATCTTTTAAGCATATTTAATTGCTAAATAAACCGCTTCGAATAATGTTTATAGAAACATTCCCTCAAATTCTCCCCACTTTCTCTCCATGAGGTTGCAAAGTGGAATAGATCCTCCCCTTTCCTACCTCTCCTTTGACTTGCTTAAAAAAAATAAAAAATAAAAAACATATTTGGCTCACCCCAAAACTTAACCAAGCAAGCAACTCAAAATAATCGGATCCGGCTTACATGCTGTTATTAAAATAATAGTATGTATGTTGTAGTTTAAGCAACAATCAAGATTGAATCTCTAAAAAAATAAAATTTAAAATTCAATCTTAGCCATTACTTACACTACAGGATACATACCGCCATTATTTTAGGACGGAAGCCAGTTATCTCAATGATTTTACCGTTAACAGTTATCTCATTTCCCAACCCCACCTTGACCTCGTCATCTGAACCCCACCACAGCCCTCACATCCAACGGCGCAGATCTTGTCCTTACATAATCCTAGGGTTGCCCAGAGCCCACTCCACCTACGTAACCCTCTCAGCCCATTTCCCCTCTTTTCTCAGTGCAGTTTCAGCTGCCTTCTGACAACAACCCCAACCCCTCTCCTCTCTCCTTATCTCTCATACTCTCTCCTGCCCACGCGCCGCCTCCTCCGGCGGATCTCCGCCCGAACCTTCCCTCTCCTCCACTATCATCCAGAAAAAAACAAAAGCAAAGAAATTTTAGTTTCTGAGAGGTCTTTTGTCGAACAAGTGGTGTGCGTCTAAGCGTACCTTTTAGGTTTATCTGCATTTCCGGCTTCGTTTATTTCTTTGTCTTCCTAGGGTTTTGGTTATAATAATTCGAGGAGAGGGAAGAGAAAAAGAAAAAAAATTAGAAAAAGTTTGGAATAGAAAAAAGAAAAAGAAAAAAAAAAAAAAAAAAAAGGAGCAAAATTTTGACCATGGCACAGGTTCAAGCTCAGCCTCAAAATGCAATTCCGGGAGCGAACGGTGCCGGCGGGGCTAACCAGTTTGTGACGACGTCGCTTTACGTCGGAGATCTTGACCCGAGCGTGACCGATTCGCAGCTCTATGACCTGTTCAACCAGCTGGGTCAGGTGGTTTCGGTTAGGGTTTGCCGGGACTTAAGCACCCGGCGATCGCTCGGCTACGGCTACGTCAATTATAGCAACCCTCAAGACGGTTAGTAATTGCTTCAAATTTCCGATTTATTATCAAAATTTATATTCGATGGTTATTTGTTTGGATTTTTTTTGGTATAGTATCGTTTATCATGTGATAAAAATTCCATTTTTTTTGCACGAATTGTTTGGAAACAATGTGATTTAGGAAATGGGTTTTGGTTGTTTGCTGAATAGAAAGCTTATCTGAAAGGTGGAAGTGCCATTTATAAGGTTGATTTGAAAGAAAATGGTACACATTGTAACCATATATTGTAGACAGTTTGGCAAAGAGAGCTTTTTGGGTGTGGGAACTAGCATTAACTTATATTAAGTAGTGACGAATTAAATGGACGAAGAAGGCACTAATTGGTAGATGTGAAGAAAGCAACTAATTAAGTAGTGACTAGTTAAACTTGCATTACCTTTTTGGGTGTGCTTCATTTTTAGCACGAATTATTTGGAAACAATGTGATTTAGGAAATGGGTTTTGGTTGTTTGCTGAATAGAAAGCTTATCTGAAAGGCGGGTGTGCCATTTCTAAGGTTGATTTGAAAGAAAATTGTAGCGCCCCGGCTTTATAAGCAAACTTTAAGTGGAATTATCAAAATTCTCACGTGGCACTGCTGCATGTAGGTAGCTTCTATTGAGGATTTTTTTTTTTTTTTTTTTTTCATCAAAGCGTACAGACCAAGAAGGCAGTGTTTAAGGGATTTAAGCTCAAACTGTAAGTTCAAACTTATTGAACTTGCATTATTTTACAAAAGCATGTCTTGTATGTTTTGTTGAGCCCTATTATTTTAATTACACGTATGAATATATTTTGAAATGTTTTACATTTGTGTTAAATGAAAATGTGTTTCCAAATGAAATGATTTATGAAAAGAGGTTGAGTTTTGGAAGGAGAATGTAATTTGCAAAAATAATAATAATAATAATAATAATAATAATATTATTATTATTATTATTATTATGAAAAATATGATGTTATGTATGAATGCATGTAAAGCTTAACGGTCAGGTGGGGATTATGCACCTGACACCCCAATGTTAGGAAGGGGGAAACAAAGTTGCCTAATAGCCTAGCGGTTAAGCGGGGTCACATGCTTAACACCTCAAAGCTATGAGATGGATAAATTATTAGCAACTTTGCGGTTAAGTGGGGTAACACTTAGCGAACTCCCGAGGATAAGTAGGAGTATAAATTCACTTATTGTTATGATAATATATTATGTTATGTTATGTTACTTATCAAAAATAAAAAATAAAAAATAAAAAATGTTATGTGCGTAAATTATGTTAATTTTAACTGATGTTTTATTTATCATGTTATAAACTGTTTTACCGCTTCATATTATGAAATGTGAAGTTAATTATGTAGTAAGAACGTCAGTTACTTAGGGGTGCCGTACACTTTTAATAAACTAAGTTACTTACTTATCAAAAAAAAATTATGTAGTAAGAAAATGCAAAGGAATATTAAAAAAATATACTTATCAAAAAAATCATGTAGTAAGAAAATGCAAAGGAATATTATTCTGTTTTATTACTATGTATCAAATTGTTTATCACCTTGTTTACCATTTAGCCATATATTTATTAAAACTCATTTGTGAAAACCTTGCATACATAGCTGTCTAGTAAACACTGGTGATGAGATAGATTTTTCAAACAAAAGAGGGCTCTAATTATAAATGGTCAATTTGCTTGAACTTGTTGAGTCGTGGACTTGCTCTTCCACCTTTAAAATTGTGATAATTTTCTAGATATAGTTGAGGAAGAGGAGGAAGGGGATGCGATCCTGTACGAGAGTCCATACTACTGTGCATAGGACTGATAGGACACCCCAATTTTTGGAAGGGTTGACTTTAAGTCAGTTGGAGAAATACTAGTAGTGTTTGATGTTTGTATTTTGGTATGCCACTTATGGCAACTGGTGATATACAGTAGGTTGTTAATGACCTTGTAAGTTATGTAATTTGCTGCCCGTGGCAGTTTTTGGGGAGTCTAAGATACTAGTTGATATATATAATGTGAAGTTTAAATTAGATGCTCTAGTACATTTATACTTTCAAAAGAACTCTGATGAAAAAAAATAAAAAATAAAAAATCCGGAATGGAAGCTACCTACGTGCAGTAGTGTCACATGAGAATTTAGATAATTCCACTTACAGCTTGCTTATAAAGCCGAGGCGCTACAAAAATGGTACACATCGTAACCATTTATTGTAGACAGTTTGGCAAAGAGAGCTTTTTGGGTGTGGGAACTTGCATTAACTTATATTAAGTAGTAATGACTTAATGGACGAAGAAGGCACTGATTGGTAGATGTGAAGAAGGCAACTAATTAAGTAGTGACTAATTAAACTTGCATTACCTTTTTGGGTGTGCTTCATTTTTTGCACGAATTGTTTGGAAACAATGTGAGTTTGGAAATGGGTTTTGGTTGTTTGCTGAATAGGAAGCTTATATGAAAGGTGGGTGTGCCATTTATAAGGCTGATTTGAAAGAAAATGGTACACATTGTAACCATTTCTGTAGACAGTTTGGCAAAGAGAGCTTTCAGGTGTGGAAACTTGCATTAACTTATATCAAGTAGTGACTAATTAAATGGACAAAGAAGGCACTAATTGGTAGATGTGAAGAGAGAAATACTGTTTCTTCTTGAAGTAAAAGCAACTTTTTTGTCATTATAGAAGAAATTTGTTTGATAAGTGCAAGTATTATGCTAGCTGTCCCTAACAGAAATTATGAAACGTGGGAAGGGATACTTTGTTTAATCTTCCTGGAGAAAGGGGCAGGGACATGGCTTCTCAAGACATTAGGTCAGGCGGTGAAAGAGGTAGATAGTGTGAAGTTCATCGGGAAGTTCAGGGACCCCAGAAAGCTTTCCTGGGAATGAGATGCAGTAATTCCCACGTGAGCTATTTGGTCTTTGAGGAATTTAGTGGCGGTGGGCAGAGGGGCTTCATCATCATCCCCGAGGGTAAGAACAAATGGGGATGGTCTAGTTTTGTGGAGGTTCTTCAATTTTTATTGTCTCCATTTTCCTCAGTGAAGCAGACACCGCCGGAGGCCATGGCAATCAACCTGCCTTCATTGGAGATTCAGGAAGCACCGGGTTGTTGGTCCTACACGCAGGTGGTTAGCAGCAACACCACCATAATCAACAAAGAAGCTGGTGGGTCTTTGGGTGGAGCTCAGCACAGAGTAAGGTTGCCCAGATGGATGCAGTGAGATGAATTCTGTCCACACCGAGCAGCCAGCTGGGCAGGCCCTCCCTTCGGTAGGAAGAAAGACAAGGATGCTGTTAGTGTACGCGAGCCTTTCTTCTTTTTCAATAAATTATTATTCACAGAAAAACAAATCAGAGTTAATTAGGATTATTCAAGTTCCTTGACTGTGCACTTAGCCTTGAATATACGCTCAAGTGTTGTTAAGATAATTTGGTGGACTTAAGCTCAAGCACCTCATGGGAGCGTAGCCATGAAGCGCAAAGTGCAAGTGTGCACCTGGTTGAAGTAAAGTGTATTTTTGAAGTGCATATCATTTTTTTTCCCCTTCTGGCCTGCTAAATAGGCACACTATCATGCTGGATTTTGAATCCTCAGTAACCACATTGCCATAATAACTTAATAGTTGAATAATGATAACTTCAACATTAACTATAAAACTATTATATATTCAGTATTACTAACCTATTAAAATCCTAAACGTTGAAAAAGAAAAGAATCAATGGTCTATTTTTGGGTGAAACAACGAGCAAACAGAATCAATAATCCATTGTAAATGGCCTGCCTTTTTTGTTTTCATATATATTAATTTTAAGCGACACCTTGGTTTTGGTATGTTTTTTCCCATAAAGATATTAAAAAGAATTTTTGCCTGGAAAAGGGGAGGGGGAGGGCAGATGATTGATCCTAGAACTTTTGGTATCTTCTTCTAGACTTTATCCTATATATTAGATATAGATGGTAAACAAACTTGTATTTAGTCTATTATAATGTTGCAAGAGAGT
Organism: Corylus avellana; assembly: GCF_901000735.1. Lineage (NCBI taxonomy): Eukaryota > Viridiplantae > Streptophyta > Magnoliopsida > Fagales > Betulaceae > Corylus > Corylus avellana. The sequence goes on along the minus strand of NC_081544.1, from coordinate 1,974,245 downwards.
TGGTATGACTAATCAACGGTAAATTTAATTGGCATCGGATCCAATGTTTGTTAATTGAATTACATATTTTTGAATGAAGATCAAAGTGCGTGCTTTTTAGTGTGCGGTGCTCTGTCATATAGTCTGCCTTTTGTGCTTTAGGTGCATTCTGTTACATGCATTCCTTTTTAGGGGTAAGAAGCACTTTTCCTCTGGTTTTGTTCTTTGCACTTCAAGCGCACCTTTCAACAACACTGCTCTACTCCTAGCACCCATAATTAAATTTTCCTGATAATTCCCCCAAATTTTGAGTTAACCCTGAAGGACCTCTCCTATGCATATGATTAAAATATCAACTACCCAAGTTAATTCAATTTTATTTTAATTTTTTGGAACTGATCTGTCCTTACTGTGCTCAAAAAATGATTCTTGATTTTTATATCACATGAATTGTGATTATTGGCTAATAAAATCTAATGCGAATGGCTTTTAAGAGGTGATAAATTAAAATTTCTTGAATTTTTTTAATGTGCTCCAAATTAACTGCTTTTGTTAAGAGTACTGAACCATATAAAGAATGATGTATTAGAAGTATCTGATTTGGAAAAGCACTGTTCTTTCATAAATCACCAACTCTAGAGTGCAAACTTACTTGAAATTTCAACTTGAAGGAAACTTATATTCTCGGTATGGTTTCTCACTCCTGAATTTCTATACATATATCTTCTCAATTCAGCTCCATAGTCTAAGTCATGGTGGAAATTTGGGCAGATGGCTACTCTGCTTCAGGCTGTGAAAAAAAATCTATGACTAATTCCTCTTTTTATAATGCTGTTGTTAAGAGCTCTAGTTACTAGGTGCTTGGAGAATCATCCATACTGCACTGGTTCAACTAAAGTTTCTCCCATATGTATGTGCTGTAGTATGTCTTAATTTCACTTATTGGATACTTGCATATCCCTTGTTTGATTATTTTTTTTATTCTTTTTTCAAAGAATCACATGCCTGGAATATGTTTTTTGTGCTTAAGATTGATCCTTTTTTTTTTTCGCTCTCCCATATGTATGTGCCGTAGTATGTCTTAATTTCACTTATCGGATACTTGCATATCCCTTGTTTGATTATTTTTTTATTCTTTTTTCAAAGAATCACATGCCTGGAATATGTTTTTTTTGCTTTAGATTGATCCTTTTTTTTTTGCTCTTTACAAATTAGTGGCTAGACGTAGAATATGTGCATATAACTTACCTCTGTAACCCTATGTTATAAAGCACATCTTTGATAGATACCTATCAAAAAACTTGTCTTTGATAGATAAGAGTGAGATTGTGCAACTAGTGCCAATCCAAAATAGGCAGAAAATGCCTTTGTAATTAGAGTTTTTCCAAAGAATAGCTTGTCTTGAGCTTATTGTCCTACAGTCTATTTCTTTTTCTTTTTCTATCTTTTGGGTACACAAGAACAATGTGAGGTTGAGGCTTGGAATCATTGCTAATTCCATCCTACCTTGGTTGGTTTGAACACTTGAAATATAGACTTGGGGCCACCAATAAAGTTCTCCTAATACAAGCTGAGTTTTTAGTTCACGTGCATAATATCTATATACCGATCAAGCTAAAAAGTTAATGTTAGACAAGTGTGTTCCCTTGAATGTCTGTCCTGTGCACATGTTGTTGTTGATACTTAGAAATTTCTTTTCTATTTCCTCCCACCTTCTGCATCACATTGGAACTGTTGATCTTTCTCTACTTTTTAAATATTTAATTTAAAATGGTTGCAGCTGCAAGGGCATTGGATGTACTGAACTTCACTTCTCTTAATGGAAGGCCTATTAGGATAATGTATTCTCATCGTGACCCTAGTATTCGCAAAAGTGGGGCTGGAAACATATTTATTAAGGTATCCAGGCCCTTTTTTTTTTTTTTAATTATTATTTTTGGGTCCCTGGCAATCTCATATGTTTTATTTCTTGCTGACACTAACCTCCTGTTGCTTTAAACTTGCCAGAATTTGGATAAGGCAATTGACCACAAAGCGTTACATGATACATTTTCGGCGTTTGGGAACATTCTTTCTTGCAAGGTAGCTACAGATTCCTATGGCCAGTCAAAAGGCTATGGATTTGTGCAATTTGACAGTGATGAAGCTGCCCAAAAAGCTATAGAGAAGTTGAATGGTATGCTATTGAATGATAAGCAAGTTTTTGTTGGACCCTTCCTTCGCAAGCAGGAACGAGAAAGTGCTCTTGACAAGACAAAGTTCAACAATGTTTTTGTGAAGAACCTCGCTGAATCTACAACTGAAGAAGATTTGAATAATTTTTTTGGAGAATTTGGAGCTCTCACCAGTGTTGTGGTGATGAGGGATATGGATGGGAAATCAAGGTGCTTTGGTTTTGTCAACTTTGAGACTGCAGATGATGCTGCTAGGGCTGTTGAGGCCCTTAATGGGAAGAAAATTGATGATAAGGAGTGGTATGTCGGGAAAGCACAAAAGAAGTCTGAAAGGGAAGTTGAATTGAAACATCGATTTGAACAGAGTATGAAAGAGGCATCCGACAAATATCAAGGGGCAAACTTGTATGTTAAAAATTTAGATGATAGCATAGGTGATGACAAACTTAAGGAACTTTTCTCTCCATTTGGTTCCATTACCTCTTGCAAGGTGTGCGCATCTATTTTTGAAGAACAAAGCACCTCTTTTTTCCTGTATAACTATTGGGGAGGCTCTGTAAGCTTCATTCTTCTTGATGTGTGGACAGGTTATGCGAGACCCTAACGGAATAAGTAGGGGATCAGGGTTTGTTGCATTCTCTACTCCTGAAGAGGCATCTAGAGCTGTACGTTGATATGTTTGTGCATGTTACTAATCACATTCTAGTCTTTCTAACTCGGGAAAAATATTGTTTTTCATTGATTGGTAGATCTTGGAGATGAATGGCAAAATGGTAGTGAGCAAACCTCTGTATGTTGCACTTGCACAACGTAAAGAAGATCGAAGAGCTAGGTTGCAGGTATGTTTTGCTTTGATGTTGTTTTGAGCCTTCCATGAATTGTAGTGCAAAAGAAGTCTGTGTGGAAGAGCAGTCAAAAATAACTATGTTTTTATGCAATCAATATGTTGCCATTTCTATAGGATCTCGGGTTGTTTTGCCCCTGATGAGAGAATGAGACGCACCGGATAATTTTTCCCCCTTTCCCTGTGTCATTTTCGGTTGAGCTATTTTACACCTTGTTTCTCTCTTGATGCTTTTAGAGCTGCTGTTTGTTCATGAGCTTGCCCTTAGTCTTGATATTTCTTGTTTTTGGACTAGAATGTGTGTTTGAGTGATTGATTGATTAGTACTGCTTTATACAGGCTCAATTTTCTCAAATGCGACCAGTTGCAATGACATCTTCAGTTGCTCCTCGTATGCCAATGTACCCCCCTGGTGGTCCAGGTCTTGGACAACAAATATTCTATGGCCAAGCCCCACCTGCTATCATTCCTTCCCAGGTAAGTGGATTCATGATTTGTTTCTTATGGTATTTTTGTTTATGTGGTTTTCCATGTTGGACATCTGTGTAATTTCACTGCTCTGATTGCTTATGTCATTTGGCTGCAAATTTATAATTATATTCAATACCTGCTTCTTTTCTTTCTTACATTTCATTTATACTCTTGTCAGCCTGGATTTGGGTATCAGCAGCAACTCGTTCCTGGTATGAGGCCCGGTGGGGCTCCAATGGCGAATTTCTTTGTGCCAATGGTTCAGCAGGGGCAGCAAGGGCAGCGTCCTGGTGGCAGGCGTGCAGGGGCTGTGCAGCAAACGCAGCAGCCGGTTCCACTGATGCAGCAACAGGTTGGTAGTGTATTCTTACTCCTTTTCCTTTTCACCACTATGATCTCTATCCAAGTAATAACTTTTATGATGGATTGTTTTAACAACAGATGCTTCCAAGGGGGCGTGTCTACCGTTACCCTCCTGGGCGTAGCCTTCCCGAAGTTCCCATGCCTGGTGTCGCCGGAGGCATGTTTTCTGTTCCATATGACATGAGTGGTATGCCACCACGTGAAACATCTTTCTCTCAGCCAATTCCTATAGGGGCTTTGGCTACTGCCCTTGCAAATTCTGCTCCAGAGCAGCAGAGAACGGTAAGTATTGGCCTTGCTTGTTCTTATTGCTTCGGCAGAGAGGATGGCTGAAGATTTACTACAATTTCTTTTTAAATGCTGCTGTTAGAGTTGGTGGCCATTCCTAGACAACACAGTCCTAATGTCTGATCTTAATAGTTAATAGCTTTTGTAGTGCAGCCAGCTATTATTATGTTAATTAACGATTTTCATTTCATGGGTGAAAATCTGTAGATGCTGGGTGAGAATCTTTACCCACTTGTGGAACAGCTGGAGCCTGAAAATGCGGCTAAGGTAACAGGCATGCTTCTGGAGATGGATCAGACTGAGGTGCTGCATTTGCTTGAGTCACCGGAGGCACTGAAGGCGAAGGTGGCTGAGGCTATGGAGGTTCTGAGGAATGTTCAGCAGCAGCAGGCTGGCAGTGCAGCGGATCAACTAGCCTCATTGTCACTGAATGACAGCCTCGTCCCCTAAGATGATTAAATTTGAATGCGTGGTTATACAATTTTAAATGGTTTGAAATTATTTAGGCGTGTGTGGCTTTGATTCAGTTCAAAGTGAGTGCCTTACGTGGTGTAGGCTGGTTTCGTTTTGTACTATTGAGTTATTTTTCATGCTTTACTGCCATCTGTCGCTTCTGTTTTAACTTGGAATGATGGTGCATAACATGTTGGATTTGATATGGTCCAAGTTTCTCTCTCTCTCTCTCTCGCTCTCGGTTTTCGTCGGGTGGGGAGATGACGAGGCTCATTGACATTAACATGCTGACACGAGTTAACAAAATCATGTTTCGTAAACTTCAACTCAGTAATTCATGTAATGTGGTACAACCCACTTGGGACAAGCCCTTAGCAGCAACCGTACTAGCTCACCCAAATGCCAACCATATGTTAGCAGACAATGCGGATTAAGAAACAAAATAGTGAGCAAAAAGGAAGAACAGAAGTAGAAGAGGCTCTTCAAGGGGAAGAAATCATCAGCAAAGAATCTGTTCTAGTTCTCATACTTTAAACTTGAAAGCCATATGCACTAATGTTAACAACTATGCTTTCAAGTTCCTAACAAGTTATTGGAATTTTGGAATCTAAAGCTCCCACACCCAAGAAACTCTCTCTCTCTCCCCCTCATGCGCGCACGCAGAAGAATCTGGCATGTGTGTCCAAACAAATACATATACATGTAGAGAGGGAGGGCGATTTTATGAACAAACGATATTTTTATCTGTTTTCTTCTAATAACTAATTTAACAAGTACACTATGCACAAACCGACAAAGAAACCCTAAACTTGACAGTGCATTTTGTGCACCCCAACAAAGGTGTGTATAAGTCCCGTGTACTTAGTGGTGTACAACATTCAATGCTTCAATAACAGCCTCAACAATGCGAAAACTACTTGCCTCATATGTTAAGCATAGCATCATATTGGTTAGCACGCCTCAGCCGCAACCCCACATCGACTTCTCGGTCATGTAGAATTAAACCAGTGCCCTGCAGATTAGAAGTTTGCGCTTCGGAGGAAGTCCCCACCTCATTATGCTTCTCTTCGATGTCTTCCCCAAAGTTATGAAGCCTACGGCCAATCAGATAGCGATCATCACGTATGGAATTGTGAAGGTTGGTAAACCAGACATGGAATCTATTGGCACAGAAGCACAACAGGCTGAAGCAGAGGCATCCCAGCCAGGCAAAACGATAGACTGCTGAGTTTACTTTTAATGGATACCCAAGTACAGGAAACACCCCTCTGGCTAAAACATAAGGCACGCATAAGGCTGTCAACAGCTTCATTATGATTGGGAACACAATCTCACGCAGCACCCAAAGACCTTGCAGCCGAGAGAAACCATCCTCTCTCACCCTCTCAAATTTTACCCGCCAAGTTTCATCCACCAGTGGCATCATGTGATCCAACATAACCTGTTCATGAACCATAATAAAACACACAAGAGAAAAATACTAAGTCCAGCCATTCAAATTATAACTGCAACCACCTACTCCATCCTAAAAACAAACTCCTATAAAATATGTAATGAAAAATTTAAACGCTAATATGTTCCTCGTCTACAAATGTAGAAGACTGCAATGCCTACCAATAAGTCTTCACAATTGTATCCCCCATTCTAACTTCATTTTAGTAATTCAATAGTAGTTATATTGGGCTAACAACTGCAACAGTGGTAGCATACATAAAGGGGCGGAAGAAATTGCAAATAGAAGCCGTACCAATTGAACAATTTATTTATCTATTTATTTTGATGATGTCAAGTTGAAACACACACAAACTGATATAACACTCACCAGTCTAGTCCAGATCTTAAGAAAGATGAGGCCCAATGCCCAATCCTGATACAAGAGGAAAACTGGGCTTTCATCCACAGGCACCCGCATTGGCACAATCACCAAAAGCTCAAATAGTAACCCAATCAACACTGGGATGACAAAAATCTGGAAAACGAGAATATGCAGAAGTTCAAATCATTTTGTAAACCTGACATAGATGACAAACAATAACCAGGTCCCAATAAAAACAAAACCTGAATTTAGTGAGAAAATAACCAAAATGGTTCTTACCCATATTGACAGGAGTGCAGAACTCTTAATAACAATCGCACACCACTTCCAGATTTGGTTAAACAAAACTGTAGCTCTCTTTGTTCTAATATGCTCAATGGAATATCTAGCACCAGCTACAGCAGTCCAAATTACATAGCTTCCAACTATAAAAGCATAAAGATCTAAGGAAAAATAGAATGACGACAAATTAGCCTTTCTCATCCCATAAGCATGAAGAACAAATAGTAGAAAACAAATTCAGTCAGACCATTTTACCATTACACTTGATGCCATGAGTCAATGGGAGAAGCGGAATTGTATTGAAGATAGCCCTTCCAAGTGAAATTGGTACAACTATCAAGGTAGAGTTGAAGATAAGTAGAGTCATCCAAGCCACCACCAACAACAGGACAATGCGAAGTACAAAGCCATACCTGCTAAAAGACAATTTGAGCAAATGTTAGATGGTAGCCAGAGATTCTAGAAGCAACAAACAAAAAATACATAAATAAATAAAGCACAATAACAACCAGTTGAACATGCGAAGAAGAAGGTAAGAAGTCATGGAGAAAACTCCATCTATGAGTGATATAAAATCACAAATTAAAGACAGCTTCACTCAACTCATAAATTTGTGGAATCAAGGGAGAAAGGGTGAACCTATAGTTGTCGGTTCAGGATTTAAGGTATAAACTTGTTATGATGAAAGTATTACTAAAGAAAAACAATTTCATGGCTAAGATTACGCAACAGATTGTTCACCCAGTGGCATAATTAAGGCCAACTTATGATATTAAAATTATGATGCATCCAAAAACTTACTCTGAATCAGATTGCTCATCACCATCATACTCCTCTGAAACATTTGAGTTCTCTGATGCAAGAATACTTCTGTTTTGATCATCAGCACCTGCAAGTGCCACCAGGGCCCGATCTTGTCCACCTAGTTGTACTGCCTGTAGTCTATCTTGCCTTCCTGGGTCCCCATTTCCGTTTTCCTGACCACCATTGTCTTCAGGTCTGGGCAATAAGAAATCTGTTAAACCAAGTGCCCAGCCAACTACTGTAAACCAATATCTGAGAAGGGATTTAATTGTTGTCCGCAATTTAAAGTGCTCAATGGCAAATGGAATGCAAATTTGAAAGAGGAGCATGTCAGCCGGAATTTCAGTAAATGGGTCAGACACCCTGCAATAAAAACATAAGCATCCAAAAGTTAGCACACAACGGTGACATATAACCATGGGAATGATACAAGTTTATTAAAACAGGTGCCACAAAATCTTTAAGACCAACTTACGATATATCAAGTGGAAAAATGGAGGGAGCCATCCGCATAGCAAGTTTAACTGGTAAGAAGACCAGCATCACAATCAAACTCCCATAAACAGCAACTGATAACAGAACCCTGCGAGCATGCTTGTGCACAGGGTCATCAATCAAATCACGGAATGGATTGTAGTTTGGATCAGCAGGATCTCGAAGAAAGTACAATACTCCATTACGCAAAACCTGACAATAGCAAACATAGAAAAATCTATCAGATCAATAACATAAAAGTATAAGTGGTTCAAAACAAATTGTGTCAATATGATATAATGGCAAAGAAAAATACCCCTCTAAGAAGGCTGACAAAAATGCTTATTTGTAGCATGTAGACAATTCCTACAACCCAATGAACCAATGAGCTGGCTAAAGGAGAAGCTGAGAAGAATAGAACTCTTTGAGCCATTGACTTCCCAAACATCCTTATAGTACAGACATCTAGCCACCATCCACACATCAGAGGAAACACCCCGAGTTCAATGACAAGAAGGAAAGCAACCTTTATCATAGTCATCAAATGCCTCATTGCTGCCAAAAACTGCCTGAAGAGAGATGGAATTGCCTCTGCTATAGAAGCAATACCATAGAACCTCCCCATAGTCAAAGGCTCACCCTTAGTGTACCGAATCAAGGCAACAATGCCAAGGTAAACAAAAACTAGAGAAAAAATAAACATATATCCGATAGCAAGAGTTGTAACATCAGAAAGCCGTGATGTTCCAATAGTTGCCCCTTTCAAGAGATCTGCCGAAAGTGGTGAACTAATGTTGTTTGAGGCTTCATTTAGACCACCAAAGTTACCCTTCAACATTTCTGCAACCTGGCCAAGCAGACCATTTTCTTGGCTTTCAGATGACAAATTTGTAACCGCAGTCAACGCATTCTTCAATGTAATATTTGCTAAGGATAGTGCTGTGTCTGTAAGTGGCATGACCGTTGACAGAACTGGACCACTAGCAGCGTAGAAAAGCCAAGATGCATAATAGAGTATAATCCGACCCAATGAGAAAGGCACAAAGATCACAACGCCAAGGAAAATCATATTGCTTGCCAGAACCTGCATAGGCGTAAGACCACTTGATAAACCAATCAAAACAGGAGCAAAACTTAACTTCAGTTTTCTTTTCTTTCCCTTTTCTGTTTCTTCTTCTTCCTCTTTTTTTTTTTCAATGGCAACAACACAGTAAGTTAGAACACATGATTTGCAGCATTATTATGTCAGGCAGCAGCAAGGATGAGAGAATTTCATCAGAAACATTTTAATTTTTTTATCACGAGGTTGGGAGGTGATGGGGGCAGTGCAGAGGAGTTGTGAGGGAGACGGAGAACATATACAGGCTTCATCCAGAAAATGGCTTATACTCCAACTAAATATAAGCCTCTTCAAGTATAATTTCCAGTTGACCATGAACAAGAAAACGTAGAGCACATTTTTTGGCAAAAAATTGTCACTGAAATAGAGCCTGAGTTCAAAAATCTAAGAACATACTCAGAAAAAAATATTAAGACAGCTCATAAATAGAGCAGCTTAATTCGTGCCTAATTCTAAAAAGAAGAAGAAAAAATATATTATACAGCAAAATTAAAGTTGTAAGTCATGCTAACCAACAAAAATGTTAACAGACTTGCCAGCACATAAAATTCTCTCACAAAATTATGTCAAAAAGTAAGGAAGCTGCAAAAGAATGATTGATTGGGAAACCTAGTGGTAGAATAGGTAGTATAATAAGAATTGATTAAAACAAGAATAAAAACAGCAGAGAAGGAATAAACTTACAGTGAATGCATTTTCAACCAAATGAAAGACAGGGCCCTGCATGCCAACAAGCTCATCAAAAGGCACATCCTCGGCACCATCAGCATCATCCAAACCATCAAATATCTGTTCAACATGAGCTTCAAGACGAGCTGCCTGCATCTCCCACCGAGCAGCAACATTTTCTGCATTCCTCCTGATCATTTGACCTGCTCCGGCAATTCCCTGTGCTCCACCCACATCTTCACCATTTACATCACCCACGTTATTCCTATTAGCTTGTCCAGGAGGTCTTCTGGCAGCACGAGCACCATTTCTGTCTCCTTCGTCTTCTCTCTCAGGATCCTGACCTCCAAGCTCCCTTAAATGCCTGAAGTAATCCCTCAAAGAAGTGGCACCGAGAAAAATAAACACAATGCTAGCAGAAAGTAGGAACCCGTGTAGGCAATCAGTAAGGATAACTGTAGTGGATAAATGACTTAGGAATAATCTCTGGGCTTCACCAAAACTCCTCACGAAAGCCAACCGCCATATCCAGAATGTAATGAAAGGTATAATGAGGAGCCAGACAGAAAGAACAAACCCCAGACGCAAAAAGAATTGCAGAACATGGCAAGCTTTCATTCCCATCCCAACCACAAACTCCTGAAAAGGAAGCCTTGCCGGAGCATTCTCCGCATAAACAGGGGAGAAGGAAAACGCATGTTTGCAGACCTGTCATACATGAATTTCATTTAATAAAAAATAAAAATCCAAACAGAGAGTAACCATAGAGGTGGGGGGGGTGGGGTGGGCATGGTGAAATGCAAGCCAACATACAAAACCTACTCAAACAGATAATGAGAAACCTAAACCACCATTCTGCCTCACCTTGTAAGACAGCAAGAAATTTTTTATATCCATACGTACAGCATTGTTAGAGTCATCATCTTCATGATAAAACCAAAACTACATGCCGTTATACATATTAAAGACTAGTGCAACAACTATTTCATAGTTCCTACTTCCTAAAACAGCAAAAAATTATGATTTCAAAGTTATTTAAGTCTTTATTCCCTATAAGGTTCAGCGATCCATAAGTTGGAAAACAATATTCCAATCATTTCAAAAATATTGGTAACTACATTATTCCACAATAGCTATACGCTTATATCTAACTTAGAATCTGATCACAACAAAAAGCTATTAAAAATACACTTTAGCTCTGCTTAGTTCCCAAATCGAATAAGACGAGCAAACTCTCGAAATGGCCTCTCTATCTTCGTCATTTTCATTTCCCTTTTAAATTAGCCTCAATTTCTTCCTCTAACAAGACAAAGGCCGTGATTCATAGCTCTGCAAAGCCTCTCACAGCTTAATTTCACCAACAAGTCACACCGAATCTTCACACAAACTAAAATCATCATCTACCAAACCTACACCCTATCGCTCCACAAGAAGCCTAAATCACAAAATTAACATATTCAAATATTAAAAATAAAAACAAAAGACAAGAAACCCTACTAAACCTTCTCTTTATCGATTAAACCACCAATATTAATACATAAAAACGCCAATATTAACAAAATTCCAACAAAAATAACCAAGACAATTCAAATTAACGAAGTTCAAGCCGATCAGAGAGAGAGACAAACCTCGCACTGGCGAGCGTTGCTGTGATTGAGCCACTGCAAAAGGCAATCCTGGTGCACGTACTTGATGCTCCCACTACACGCGCACGGGTATCGAAGCGGGTTCTCTCTGTCGCCTGGGTTCCGGCAGATCCGGCACACGTCCTCCTCCTCCTCCTCCTCCTCATACTTCGCCGCCGCTTCTCGCTCCTTCACACCTCGAGGCGACGACGACGCATAGGAAGACGACGAAGCCGACGATGACGACGACACCGCTTTGACGCTATCACCGTCGGGTGCGATCTCCATGTAGACGGGTGCGGGCCGGCGAGTCGGGTTGACTCGGTGAGTTCAGAAAAGGTCCGAGTCGGTTTCGGCTATTCGATCCTGGTGATTTTGTGAGCAGCGAAGGAGACTGGGGATTCGAAAGATGGGGCTTTTTATTTGCGTTCCGAGTTTGCCCCTGGTTGTTTGGGGATATCTGAGGCTTGTGTACCGGTGGATTTGGGTTTATTACGGGGATGTCGGTTACTCCGCCCACGAAGTATCTGATGACGTGGCTGGACCGTACTAAAACGCACAAATTGAGGGTTTTTGTGAGGGATCAGTGACTCGGGTGAAATTGAGATAATTTAGGATCAAGATCAAGGTTTTGTTTTATTATATTTTAGGGTAAAGTTAAACGCAACGCCGGCGTCCATGCCATTTTTTTTTTTTTAATATTAAAAAAAAAAAAAAATTATCTAGCGTGCTGTAAATCACGACCCTATATTTTAGGGTTAAATTTCTTTTTGGGTACCAGAAGTTAGGGCCAAAATCTACGAGCTTACTCAGTTTCAAAAAGTGACACATGTAGTACTTCTAGTAAACCTAAATACTAATTTGGTACTTTCATTTAAGTTCTGTCCAATTTTTTAACAAAACTTCACGTCACAACGCATTAAAACACGACAATTGTCCCTTGAAAAACAACTCAACATATCCTATGACATTTTTTTTTTTTTTTTGGGTTTTTACAAACCACATTTTCGTTCTTTCTCATATATGTTGTTGAGTCCTAAACTATTCATTTTGGATGAATAATTCAGACTTAAGCCCTTATTTGCCTTTTTTTTTATTGTTCATGAATCAACATCAAAATATTTTTACTTTTTCACTTTTTATCTCACATCATTTATTTTTTATTTAATAAAAAAAATAACTATAAAACAAAACTGTTTTACTTTTTAATACAAAAAAAATTTAAAACTTTATACCGCGTAAATTATTTTCAGCTAAAAAAATATTTTACCTAATTCTGCATTTGCATGGGATACCCATCTTGAGAAAAAAGCTGGTTCCTTCCCATAGTTGAGAAAATTTCTACCAACCCAGCTGACTTTTCTATGTTTAATGAGGTCCGATTTTGAAAGGTATTTTCGGTTACTTTTCTTCGTTTGACCAAACAGTCCGTTGGTGGGTGTTTCTGTTCAATTTTTTCTTGCCCGTTGAAGAAGGCATGGCCTTTTTGGTAGTCAGTAATTCCAGCTGAAAACAATGAAGCCAGATGCTGTGGATCGTCTCACGATTCTAATGATTATGGTTCTATAACTTATATTATATGTAGGTAAAAAAAAAAAATTACCACCCCCCATATAATATATTTGTCCACTTTTTCCAAAGTAAATTTCAAAAGCCAAAAACTTTGAAAATTGAGAACGGTGAAAGTTGGGCATGCCATGAAGTGCACAACGAACTTGTATTACTTTATGTTGACAAACAAATACGACAGGTGTTTGATTTACTTCACACTTTATCCAATGCTGAGAGAAGATTAAAGCGTTAAGAGAGCAAAAGCTAATATAAGAAACTTAGCTATACTATTGGAGATGCTCTTAATTATCTAATTATGAATTTTAATTCATTTTTTTTTTGATTATAAGTACTTCTATTAATAAATTTGAACACCCTTTTTTTTTTTTTTTTTTTATAAAAACACTTTCAAACTACCATTTGTGACACTTAACGCCCTCAAATTATCATTTTATTGCACTTTATTTATACCTTCGGTTAGATTATGGTGTTAAAAAGGGAGGAAAAGCCGTGCATGCACGTGACTTGCACATATAAATTTTTTTAACTTAAAATGTTTAAATTTCCCTTTCATCACCAAATTACTATAAAAATGTGAACAATGACATACAAATAATTTAGATATTTTAAGTAAAAAAAAAAAAAAAAAAATGTACACAAGTGATTCATGTGTGCAACTTTTCGTCCGTTTTAAGGTCAAAGTGTAATTAAATAGTGTAAAAATGAGGTAGAATGGTAGTATGAAGAATCAAAGTAATACAAATGTGTAACTAGAAGACATTTCTTAGGAATATCAATTTGAGGTTAAATATAATTTCCACTTGTTTACTAGGATTTCCTTCGCCTTTATAATCGTGCAGATAATTGTGAGCAATTCTCGATAAAATCGGCCTATAAAAAAAAGTGTAGGATTGTATGAAAACCTGTTCGGACAAATAAACACCTTTAAAAGCCTTTGGCAATTACAAATTACAATGGGGCAGCCAATCCCCCACTCCCCATCCATAATGATACGTAAAAGAATTGTGAATATGAGTGGCAAAAAATGATTCAACGCCATGGCTATCAATGTCATGAGGTACCCACAGACCACAGGGAGGGCATGCCCCCACCTCAATCAAAACCAAGACTTAAATATATCACCCACTTTCTCTTTTACTCCCTCTCTTTCTCCTCTTTTGTCACCGTTTTGTCTCTTTATGACCCCTTGTGCTTTTGGCCGCATCGTCTTTGATCCTTTTTCTTTTTTCTATTTTCTACGTGACATATCTTAGTGGGTCTCTCTCTCTCTCTCTCTCTCTCTCTCTCTCTCATTATGCCCAGGTGGGTGTCGGTGGAGAGCAAGCATCCTATGATGTTTTTTCCTTATTCTCTTTCACTTTCATTTCCAAACGTTGAACTTTCTTTTTTGGTGCGTTCATGCTTCTCTCTCTCTGATCCCTCTCTTTTTGGTTTCTGATAAGAGTATATAGTGGTGGATGATCCTTCAACTGATAAGCATCTCTGGGGGCTACACTTGACCAGGTGAGAGCTGCTACAGCTTGATGAAAACTCACATGCACTACCCATTTCTGTATTATCTTTAATTTTCAAGTTTTCTTTCTTCTTCTTTTTTTTTTTTTTTTTTTTTTTTTCCCCTTTTATGGCAGCTTACATTAGTGCTTGCATGTTGCATTTTAACCATTCTTTTTAGTTCTAGTGATTTTGAGTTCAACTGTGAGATCATTCATGTAATTGCCTTTGTAATAATTTGATGGTAATGGCCTGATGACTCTTGTTTTTTTGGTAATTTTTTTCTGAGAATATTTTCATCCAGGCAGTCATATCCTTAACAGCCTGACTTTGTTCATTGTTTGTGAGGCTTAGTAAGAAACTTAGAGTTAATTTTTTTTTTTTTTTTGTTAAAGTAATAATTAAATAATTAAATTTATCATTTTTATCTGTTTAAGTTCTTGGTATAAGTAGTAATTTAACAAGAACCTATCCCCCATTTCAATTAGAATCGGTGAATTATCAAGTCACCATAACTTGGGGTTTTTTTTTTTTTTTTTTCAATTAATATTTAGGCAAAGTTATGAATAATTTACTGAAAAGTCTCATCTTGCAATAAAAATTAGTATTTACTTGTGGATGAGGATTTTTACTGAATTGTTTAGTTTTGCTCACTGATGAAAAAGGATTTTTCCTAATCAAGTTATTGGTAGTTAAGTTGAAATTATGTCACCTTTCAAAGGACCCTTATTGCAATTATCAGTAACTGTATGTTTCTAATAGTGGAAGGCTAAAGTTTGATTAGTAAAGCATTGATCTTTGTGACAAAGTACACTGGTCGTTGAAAGAGCTGAATGTTTCAACTACCAAAAGCTGTCACTTCTGTTTCTTAGTTATATTCTTGTTGATAGATGGTTTTTGTATATCTGAATTGAGCCCCCCCTCCCTTTCTTGAACAGCAACTGAAATCATGGACCATAAGTCATGGCTTTGGAGGAAAAGATCTTCAGAGAAGACAATTGTTGCAGCTGAAAAAGTTGTTGTTCCCTTAGGAAGATCTGAAGAAGAGGTAATGGCGGCTTCTCTTAATCATCTACTTCATTTTCTTATTTGCAACTTCCTTTCATGAATCTCCATGTGAGCACCTCATAGTGCATGGCCTTTTAATTTGTCACAGAGAACGTTAAATGTGATTAATGTATGAACTATATTTCATTTATTAGATACGTACACTTCCAAAACAGAATGAAGAAGGACCAGAGAGATCTGTGAAAAATCTGAATGAGAAGTTAGCCTCAGTCCTCCTTGATTGTCATGCTAAAGACAACCTTGTGACAAAACATGCGATAAGGGCCCAAGAAGCCGATAAAGGTGATTCACTAGTATCTGCAAATGATCCTTAACTAATCCTTCTTTGATGCTCACTTTGGCTTTCTGCTGACTCAATAAACAAAATCCGCTTTTAGGTTTGGAGAAAGCAGAAGCAGTATGCCAGAAACAAGAACCGAATGATGAAGCTTTGAGACAGGGAACAGTTGCAAATGAACAACTAGCTTGTTCAGATGCTGCACTGAAGGAATGTATGCAGCAGTTATGCTCTGTTCGAGAAGAGCAGGAGCAAAGAATACGTGACGCCATCATCAAAACATCAAGAGAATATGAGAAGGCACAGTGGAAATTGGAGGAGAAGTTGGAGGAGAGAAGTAAACAGCTCACAAACTTAGCTGTTGAGAATACTCATCTAAGTAAGGCCCTTCTAACCAAAGAAAAAGTTATTGAAGATCTACAGAAACAGAAATCTCAGACAGACGCAGAATTCAATGTGCTAATGTCTAGATTAGATTCTGTGGAAAAGGAAAACACGTATCTAAAGTATGAGTTTCATATACTTGAGAAGGAGCTTGAGATTCGAAATGAGGAGATGGAATATAACCGTCGATCTGCTGATGCAGCACACAAGCAACATCTGGAAAGTGTGAAGAAAACCACAAAGTTGGAAGCAGAATGTCAAAGACTCCGGCTCCTCATGCAAAAACGGCTTCCAGGTACTGCTGCTATGGCAAATATGAAGAGTGAATTTGATATGCTGGGAAGGAATCACACAGATATGAGAAGAAGAAAGCAGAATCCTACAAGAGATCTGATTGTCCGAGAAGCTATAAAAGAAGCGTCTCCCGAAATTCCCAATAAGAAGATCAGTTTCATGATTGAGCGATTACGTGATGTGGAAGAAGAAAACAAGGCTCTAAAAGAAAGTATAACCAAGAAGAGCACTGAACTCCATTCTTCAAGAATCATGTATGCTCGAACAGCTTCCAGATTATCACAGACTGAAGCTCATGTTAGAGAGCTTTCTAAATGTCAAAAATCCATGGAGTTGACCAGGTATAGTCCTATATCAAGTGAACTTTCTCTATTTGCAGGTTCTGAAATCGGTAGTGATGATGGGATTAGTTCTTCTGGATCTTGGGCTACTGCTCTAATTTCAGAATTGGAACACTGCCGAAATGCGAAAATAAAAAATCCACTGGCATATAAAGCAATTGAAGCTTCAGACATGAGTTTTATGGATGATTTTGCTGAGATGGAGAAACTGGCAATAGTTTCTGTGGATACACCTAGGAGTGGGTGTTACCCCTATTGGAATGCTAAGGATCTTAGTCCAGTTTCAGGTCATTCTGGTTGGAGCGATAGTAAACAGGAAATGCAATTGAAAACAGAACCAACTGACAAAAATTTTGACTGGCTTCAGGTTGTTTTAAAAGCAATGCTGGAGCAAAAGCGTATTTCAAAACGAAGTTTACATGAACTTTTTGAGGATATCAAAATTGCTTTGGGTTATCTAAACCATCCAACTACACACGAAGCCGAGACAACTGCAATCCCAAGGCATCCTGGAGTGTCTGATCTGCTCAATGCTAGTGGTTATATCACTTTGAAATCTCCAAACACATCTCCACTTGTAAATTCCTCAAATGGAGCTTCTTCCATCGACACCTCAGTGAAAGAAAAGGGCAGCCAATGTAACCCGTCTAACCTGAGTAAGTCAATCCATAAAATTATCAGGCTGATTGATGGAATCAATCCAAGATCTTCATTCAGTAGTAATACTCCAGAAGATTGGTCTAAGTGGGATCAAAATTCCAAACCATTCCCTCCATCAACATCAGCAGACTACTTTGTCCGTGTTTTCCAATGGAAAAGTTCGGAGCTAAGTGCTGTTCTACAACAATTTGTTTGTACTTGTACTGATCTATTAAATGGAAAAGCTGGTCTTGAAAAGTTTGTGATGGAACTGATGTTTTCTTTAGACTGGATTATTAATAATCATGTGAGCCTTAAAGATGCTTCAAACGCAAGAAATAAGATCAAGAAGCATTTTGGTTGGATGGAATCCCAAACAGAAAATGAACCTGGAGTTTTGCTCCAAATGGAGGAGGTTCGGTGTAAAGTGCAAGAAGAAAACAGCAGATTAAAAGACGAATTGAAGAATGAGGAAGCTGCAAAGAAAGATATGGAAGCTAGATTACGGTCAGCAACTGATAAGATTGAGGTGTTAATGACACAACTTCGAGAATCAGAACAAAGCATTGGAAACTTACAAGCAGAACTGGAAACTTTAAAAGAATCAAAGGTGGTGATTGAAGATCAGATTGAAAATCAGAAGTTGATAAATGAAGATCTCGATACTCAGCTTAATGTTGCCAGAGCTAAAATGAATGAAGTCTTCCAGAAGTTCTCCTCTTTGGAAGTTGAATTGGAAGATAAAAATAACAGCTGTGAAGACTTAGAGGCAACATGTCTTGAGCTTCAACTCCAGCTAGAAAGGTAACCACTGATTTCTTACTTCTTTCTTCTTTGCAGACCAAACAAAAAATTTCCTTTATTAATAAGAGAATTCTGATTTCTGAAATGTAACTCACAGTGTTGCAAAGGAAACTCCGAAGTACAGTATGAATCAACAGGGAAAGCAATCCCAAAATGTAAGTTATTGACATCTTGTTGCGTTAAAAACAGATCCATGTGTATACTGTACAAAACTCTGTATTGAGCTGAAACTAGGTATTATGTTTCATGAATTGAATTATTTAGTACTATAAACTGATCATATACAATAATCTGGGTTTTAAATAACAGATATTATTGTTAAAATCAGCTAGTAAAGAGTTATTACATTGAAATATATGATACGTGAATCATCTCGTTTATGTAGTGGTTTTGTTTTAGATGGAGTTCAATCTCTTGCAAATTATCGACACTCAAATGCAATCGTATGAGAGAAAATTACTATATTGTATCATATTAAAGTTGTTTATCAAACTCTCAGGGTTGGGAGATCACAACAGCTTCCATAAAGTTGGCAGAGTGCCAAGAAACCATCCTACACCTGGGAAAACAGCTGAAGGCTCTAGCTTCACCAAGGGAATCGGCACTGTTTGACAAGGTTTTCTGTAACACCAGCACCGGTGCTCCGACCACTGATAATGAAAAATTGAACAAGCGTTCCTCCCTACGTGATCGAATGATAGCTGAGGATGATACTAAGGCAGAGATTCTCAAGTCTCTCAAAATTAAAGAAACTACAAGCACTGCAGATACACAGAAACAACTTGTTCTTCATTCTGATAGCTATAATGCTTCTTGTGCTCTTAATGCCCTTGTACATACTCCAGAAGCATATCTTGGGTCGAGGCACAAAGAAGGTAACAATGCAGGCGGTGCATTATCGATCGTCCCAAGTAAGAAACAGGGAAGATTTGGTTTGCTAAGGAAGCTATTGCTGAGAAGGAAGAAAGGAAGCGGCAGGAGATCTCGATCCCCTGTCGAGACATGAGAAAAAAAAGGCAAATAGCCCAAGCTGGAAAAACTGCCTTAAGCAACAACTCTTCCCAGTAATGCAATACAACCAGCAGCTTTCACAGCTATTGTTGATATTAATGGAATTTGACTGTTCCCTCTTGATGAAAAGAGAAAGTGAAAGTTTGGGCTTCTTTATTCATTTTTCTTGTTTTCCAATCAGAGCAAAGAGAGGGGGATTTGTTTTGCTGTAAGTGTTGCTGTTGATGATGTACATATCTCTTGGTTTGAAGACAGTCAAGTTGAGAATGATGATATTGACAAGAAATGCTTTTTATGCTTAAAATATCTTTAGTTTGATATGTATGAGGTATTCTTGTCATGGTGCCAGGCACTGCAGTCAAAGAAGAAACCTTGTGTAGCTGATATTTGTGAGATCATGCAAAGATTTTCAATGCGGTTCATGCATTTGCACTGTTTCAGGCATCTTAAAAGTCCCATTTCATATCAATGTCTATTGGTATCATGTTGATTAGAATGTGTAGATGCTATACCAATTCCCATTGGGCTTGTTTTGTCGCATCACCAATGGACATCTACTTTCACAACTTCCCGTCACGAAACCCTTCAAGCCTACTTTGAGGAGGATTGGGTTGCCTGCCTAGATAACTACAAATTTACTGGAGGTTTCTTACAAAGAACATTTACAATTTCCCAAAAGCATCAAGAAATCTATACATGGAAGTTTATAGTTCAACTCCTAAAGTAATTGGTTCTACAATCAAATCAGCCATCTTTTGTTCCTATAATAATTTCTGTTTGGAAATTTGACAAAAAATTTCTTGTGTATTCGGTCCTTGTAAATTTATTACCATATAACAAATGGATTCGGATTCCTTAACAATCCGGGCAACAAATGTAATAGAGTTTTTATAGGGCTAACCTGCCTAAGCAAGTGGGTGGACAATCCAAAACTTGCTTGAGTAGGTGAGCCCTATATTAGCTTTCTCACATTTATTGTCCGAATTGCTAGCAATTTGAATACCAAAACTACTACAGATCTCTATCCATAACAAACAGGTTTCTCCTAGATTTTGTTTGTGGCCACAGCCGCTTCCTTCATTTCAAGCAAGGCCTCTTCAAAGCACTGAGCAAGAAATTCTGGGTCAGGAATGATATTTTTGGCCACCAAAATTTGCATGTCAGCTCTTCCTGCATAGCTCACCATGTGCATTGTGAGTGCCTGCATAACCAACCAGCAAGATATCACCAAAGTTATTTACACACAATGATCATTTACCTTATAATATCCCTATAAAACTTAGGATTTCAATCAGGAAACTAAATAGGGTTCAGAGGCTGTACATGGGGCAGGCTCGACGAATTCACCCTCAAGTAAGTTATCGGGTTGACTCCAACTACGAGTTTCTCTTGTGGACCCAATACGTTAGAGATTGTAAAGCTGGTATTACAAACAATCTGGTAGTTAAGAAATCCAGCAGCCTACAGCATAAAAGAAAGAGTTGTTCATATTAAATAAGCCATGTCAGTTTCTTTTTCCCAACACAGTATTGCTTAATTTAAGTATCTACCTTTGATCCCAAGTAGGTCATTACAAAATGCCCAATTTCGTAAGAGAAATGAGCCTCTAAAGAATGTTTCTTCTGATCAATCATCACCTTAGCTCTCTTCAGATACTGTAGAGGATCAGAACCACTTTTATGGTAATAAACAGGTAGGAGCATCATGCCAAATTTGTTACCCCACCGTGATCCTGAATTGTCTTTCATCAAATCTGATAGATCCTGATCAGTACCAGAAATTTTCCATCCAATCCAGAAGTTTGAATTTCAATGATGTCTTAAAAAGTAAATAAAAAAAATTAAATGATGAAGAATACACAAATAGACAATAGCACAAGCAAACCAAAAAGAAGGCCATAACTGACCTGCAATCCAGATTGCGCTCTTAAATTAACCATGGCCACCCCTGTCAATTGAAGCCCTTCTTGCAGAGCTAACAGTGACAATCAAACTTAATACTGTTATGATAATTAGTTGTCACTGATGTATGATTGAAATGTAGAAGTACAGCACTAGTTATATAAATTGTTTTTACCATTTGGGCTTCGGTGAGCAAGATATCTTGATAATCCTGATGATATCACCCCAAAGAGAACGTCATTAATGGTCTGCATGATGAGATGAGATGAAATCCAGAAAGTATGAGTCCTCACAAGTTATGTTTCAAACTTTCATTATGGAAACTACACACTGCCATCCAACAAGGGGAATTTAGGGTATTAGTTGCCGACTCGATAAAACCAAAAAAATAAAAAATAAAAAAGGAAAATAAATATACCAAGAAATCTCAAAAAAACCAGAAGAAAGGGGGGGTGGGGGTGTGGGGGGAACATGTTAAATGCATTTATTATGCTGTCAAGCAATAACATCTTCAGTCATGCTATAGGTAACAAACTAACAATGCTCACAACCTCCTTTGAGGAAACTACCTGAAAGGAGACTAATTATATTTCTGAGCAGAAATATCGTGCAAACCAAGTTGCAGCCTTTGCAACCCCTTAGCATGCCCCTCGTGTGACTGCAATTTTAGGAAAATGGTGATGCTAGGAATGCAGCCATTTAAGAGTAAGAGGATGTAACTATTGACATTAATCTCATTTGCACTACCCCTTTTCTAACTTTCCATTCTCACATCAACCATATGCAGAGTCGAAGAAAAGGCTGCAATTGCAGACCATGACATCTGCATACCAGGATGACAAACAATTTTATTCTAAAGTCAGCCTAATGCACTTTTATGCTACATGTACACAAATCAGAGACCTAGCATTTTAAATAAGTAACTCCGCTAGTGTATGAATTGGAATTTCTAAATTCACTTCCATCTAGCATCTACACAAATCACTGTGCTATAATTCCAAGTCAAATGTTTAGTCAAGTTTCAAGAGAAGTGAGTATTTTGGAGTTTCAAAAATCATGAGCTTAATGCACATAATGGACAATGAGCACTAAAAGCAATAATTAACCAATCCAAAATAACTAATTTTTAATAAGCTATTTTAGCAAGGGAGCTGGCATACTTGGTCGCCAATCCTAATGTGTCTGTAGATGTGCTCGAGGGGCCTTTCGCTGTTTTGAATCTGCTCAGGTTCATTTTTTCATGTCACCCTTAGCGGTTGAAGAAGGTGAGTTTTGACAAAGTATATTTGAGCTACTTTTGGACAATTAGAGTACTAAAGGTCTTCCCTCTTTTGGTTTTGATTGGTGTGAGTTTCTTGAATTTGGTGCTTGTGTGGTGATTTTGCTGCTGTGTATGCTGAATTTTGATGATTTCTGGTGCTGTTCTTAAGCATTTTCAGGTTCCAACCAAACATTTGAAAATGTTATTGATACCATTTTTATGTTTGCAACCAAACAACTTAAAATAGCCAGTTTTTCTTAAAATATTTTCCAACAAAGAACCATTTTCCACCTAAACAAACTGGCCCAATAAGTGAAATAAAAACACACGCGACAACAGCTGTTAGCATAAGTTTCTAACTAATAATCATAACCTAAACACTTACCGCACCAGGAACAGCCTTCTTGACCACCTTCATGTCCTCGAGCCAAAAGCTGGCCGTGGCCAGCATCCTCGGCCAGAGCTCCACCTCCGCCCCACCGCTTATCGCCGTTTCCTTGTCCCGAACCCACAAAGCCCTCAACACAAACTCGACCACAAACACCAAAGTGAACCAACCCATCATCAGAAACCCCCGCAAAAGCTTCACCCACTGCCACCAACCCCTCCTGTTCCCTCCCTCGCTGTTCCTCTGGCTCCCAACAGACCCTATCCTGGGCAGCGCGTCCACATCGTCCTCCCTCCTGCAGCACGCCAAGAGCATCGACATCAGCGAGACCCCATCTCCCAACGCGTGGTGAACTCGGAAGATCAAGCACTTGTGGGCCAGCAAGAGGTGGATCTCCCACAAAGGCTTGTCGTAGCTGAGCCCCGGGCTGGTCGACATGTCGGCCAAGTACTGGTTCACCACCAACTCCTCGTCGTTCAGGGTGGACACGGGACGGTCCAGGACGATGAAATGGCTGTCCAGATCGATGTGGGTCCGGCGCCAGCGCTCTCGGCCGCTGGTGTCGCGGACCATGAGGCTGCAGAACCTGGGGTGAGACAGCATGACCGAGCTGCGCACCTGGGACTTCACGGACTCCACGTCGATTGGGTGCTTCAACCCCATGGCGCAGTGTATTACTTGGTTCATTTCGGGTCGGACGAAGAGCCTGCCTGCCGGCGTTAGAGGCTCGTCGGTTTCGTTTCCCGGCGAACCCATTAGAGAGAGAAGTGTTTGTGTGTGGCCTGAGTGAGCGAGAGAGTTGGGTTTGGGACACAAGAAAGATCGGTTGTCGGGTTACGTATTCACAAGTGGACACTTTGAATATTTCTAACACAGCAGAATGTAATTGTTTCCAAGTAGAAGTATTCAGTACAAATTGCTTGAAACAATTACATTAAAAACACAAAAAAACAAAGGATTCTTTTTCACGGCACCACGTGAAAATCAAAGAAAAACAAAAAAACAAAAAACAAAAAAACTATCAAATTCCTGATCACTGGACCACATGAAACCAATCAAACAAACCAAGAAATCCAGTTCACGGCACCGTCTACTTGAAGCAAAGAAAAAGAGTAACCCCGACAAAATATGGTCATGACATAATGGCAAACTTGTGACTCTCACTCGCTCAGCATTTATTTTGCTGCCCAACGATCTTCCTGTCCATTTCAATTGATGTTCGTGGCTTAGAGGCTCATTAATATCCCAAATGGTAACACCAACATACAACTTTCAAAATTACAAGCGACTCCATTGCCGTACCACTTCCAACTTCCTCTCTTTACAAATCACTCCTAAATTATTTTGTCAAACGTAATCAAATTAGGACCATATAATTTATTTCTTTTTTCTTTTTTGTAAAAAGGGTTTAAAAGAGGCTGCAAAGATTCAACAATACTTGAAGCAAGAACAAAAAAAAAAAGAACCACATGAGCTTGGATGGGAATAGACAGTTTTATGAGTAATGATATAATGAGCTAGTCCTCTTAGAGTTTTCATAAATGTGATGTATCTTTTAAAATAATCAATAAATTGAAATTCAATAATAACCATCTCAAATTCAATGGTAATTTTAAAAGTTACATCACATTTTAGAAAACTTTAAGAGAACTATAATCATCCTTATATCATTACTCTAGTTTTATGTGAGAGGGCATTTGAGCCTTACCTTATTTAAATAAATGCTTGAATTGTCAAAACAAATGAGGTCTAAACGCCCTCTCACATAAGATCCTACTTGCTTGAACTTCATTGTGCAAGACCTAGATCCCATCAGCTCAGTAAAAGTGTGTTTGAGATCAAAACGGAGGAAAGTATCAGAAAAGAATTATATATAACTAGTTTGAAGGAAATATCCTTCAATTCTTTTTTTGTTTTTTTGTTTTTTGTTTTTGACATGTCCACACAAGGGAAGGGGGAAGGGTGGATTCAAACTAGTGACCTCTACTTCATGAGGCAAGGTTCACAGCCGATTGAGCTACCCCTTGGAAACATCCTCCAACCCATTTAAAATAGTGTCAAGTGTCTATAAACATTTAAAACACACATTAAATTTTAAACATTATTAATAACAGTTTACTAACTTAGACTAAATTTAATGTGTGCTTTAAATATTTATAGACACTTGACACTATTTTAAATGAGTTGAAGGATATTTACTTCAGGTTCGTTTGGAGGAAGTTTCTGTCCATGTGAAAGGACATAGTTTTCCTTTAAACTGAGTCGGATAAAATTTCTTTAATCTATTTTATAAAAATGGCATGTGTCACTTTTCATGTGAGAATCACATACTTTTTAAGGACAGAAATTTCCTTCAAACCAGTTTAAAGAAAATATCCTTCAACTCAATTAAAATTAGGGCTGGCAAAACGGGTCAGCGGGTCGACCCGTTTACGACCCACGAGTACCAGCGATCCGTTTAACCAAAACCCAAACACGACCCGTTCACCCGTTTAACTTAAAAAATAGTTTTTTTTTTTAATAAAATAATAATAGTTTTATAATAATAGTGATAAGTCTGATTCGTATGAAGAAGAAATACACTTCAAAATCAATATGAAAAGAGATGGACTAAGAAGAAAAGGGAAAAAGGAAAAAGAAGAAAAGATTACAAGGCTTGGGGAGCTTAGGCTCCAAATCAGCTCGGACCCTCCTTTCTGCAGTAATGGGTGCCTTCTCAGCCATCGTTGCCATGGCTTCCTTTGATGCTTGATCTGTTACGTCGGCGGCGAGAGAGAGAGAGCGGCAATGGAGAAAGTGAGAAACAAAGGAAAAATGGAGCGGTGAGAGGCCAAGAGGTCTAGTTCGTGAGCGATGAGCGTGAGGACTAAGGACTAGGACTAGGCGTGGCGTGAGCGGTGGCCGGTGAGAGGCCGAGAGGTCTAGTCCGTCTGGATTCGCCGATCTAGAGAGTGGAGTGGAGGAGACTGCAAGTTTGCAACACGGGTCTGGACCGTCTGGTGCGTTTTTCACTTTTTCGGGGGAAGAAAGAGAGCGGCAATGGCGGAGGCGAGGAGCGGCGGTGGCGTGGCGTGGGCTAGGGCTGCATGAGGACTGAGGAGTGGAGGAGCGGCGAGAGAGAGAGACCGGCAGTGGAGGAGCGGCGGTGGCGTGGGCGTGGGCGGTGGCGTGGCGTGAGGAGTGAGGTCGAGAGGGTCTCTGGGTTTGGAGAATTTTGATTTTTGGAGCTGGAGGATTTTGATTTTTGGAGCTGGAGGAGACGAATGTCCTGTATGCGTTTTTCACATTTTCTTTTTTTTTAAAAAAAAAACACAAACGGGTTTGGCGGGTCACCCGCAGGTCGACCCGCGACACGACCCGCCAGACACTCATAAACGGGTTCAAACCCGTTTAAGGTAAACCCAAACCCACTAATTTCGTGTCGTGTTCGTGTCGGCTTGTCGGGTCGTGTCAAAATTGCCAGCCCTATTTAAAATAGTGCAAAGTATCTATAAATATTTAAAACGCACATTAAATTTAGTCTAAGTTAGTAAACTGTTATTAATGATGTTAAGAATTTAATATGCGTTTTAAATGTTTATAAACACTTGACACTATTTTAAATGGGTTGTAGGATGTTCCCAAGAGGTAGCTCAATCGGCTGTAAACCCCGCCTCATGAAGCGGAGGTCACTAATTCGAATCCTTCCTTCCTCTTTCCCTTGTGTGGACATGTAAAAAAAAAAAAATAGAATTAAAGGATATTTTCTTCAAACTAGTTTGGCGGATATTTCATTCCCTTTCACATACCTTCAATTATTATTATTATTAGTTTAGGTCCCTCTTTGCTTAAATGGGTCCATACCAAGCCACAATTCATAGCTACCATTCGTCGTCAGCCAACTTTTGTAGTCTTCTGTTCACTACAATGATGATAATTTTGTCACGTCGTTGTAAGTGACAAATTATCAATTTATCATCCAATATGTATTATATAAAATATCAATATTTAGTCTTCATCCTCTTTTAAGATCTTACTACTAATATATTGACACTAAAATATTATGCGGTGGAATGACACTTCACAATGTTCCGATGAAACTTTTTTTTTTTTATTTGAAAACTTCATAAAGCCTTCTTTGAACTTCTAGTTGTTTTGACAAGCAGCCTTTGAATTTTCAAAACTCTCATTTAGGCTTCCTGAACTTTGATTTGCTCGTACTTTGGACACTTTTAACGTTAAAGTCAAACAATTTGACTTTTTATGCCCATTTTACCTTCACAAAACAACGTCGTTTTGTGTCCTAAAACTACAACAGCTATCCAGTCCAAAACGACGTCGTTTTAGGCATTAATTTTTTTTTTTTTTAAAAAAAAAGAAAAGCAAAATATTAAAAAAATTTTAAAAAAAAAT
>NC_081544.1:1939173-1946960 GCF_901000735.1 Corylus avellana | reverse complement strand
TAGGGCCCCCAATTTAATAAGGCCCCAAAATTTTTTCTTTGAGTTAAAAAAAATTTATTTTGGACCAAAAAAAAAAATTGAAGACCCAAATTTTTTTTAATAGGGCCTAAAATTTTTTTTTATCAAAATTTAAGGCCTCAATTTAATATGACCCCAATTAATAAGCCAACTATAAATTTTAAAAATAATTCAAAAAATAAATTAAAAAAGGACAAAGCATGAAAGCCTTATACATCATTACGCCAATTCCCTAGAGCTCCTGACGCTACAGTACACGCCTATGTCATTCACTCATTCTCTTAGCCTCTTTCTAGAAATTTTTTGTTTTTGATGAGAAAATATAAACGTTAGAAATAAAATATTACCATTTATTTTCTATTTATTATTTAGCCATCTAGGGAAAGCCAAGAGCCAAAAATATAAACTGCTGTCAACCATGGGCATTTTAAATATCAGTCTCTATATTTGCCACTTTACCTCTCCTCTTTGCTTGCTCTTTTTTGAGTTTTTCTTGTCTGCCTATCCCATCATTTTCTCTTCCTCTTCGACTTCGAGTGACTAAGTCTCTTGCCCTATCTCCAAGAATTGCTTCATAATTCCTTTGCCAAATCAGGTTTTATTGTTCTATTTTTGTCATTTATTTTATTATAGTCATAATTTTTTTTTTATAAATCGTGTTTGTTTAATTTGTTAGTATTTTTAATTAAACATGTCTACTAGAAAATATGCATCTGCATCTGGATATGAAAAACTTAAAAAAAAAAAAAAAAAAAAAAGTAGACAAATTGATTGAATCTCAAAGAGGAGCTCTAAATAAATTTGTTATTAGCAATAAACAAAATATTGAGGATAGTTTAGGTGAAAAACTCAAAAATGAACAAGAAACTCATAAAAAAGAATTAGAAGATGATGAAAATGTTATTGATGTATCTAAATCTATTGCTATATATATATATTACTTTAAAAAAAAATTGTTACTTAAAAAAAAAAAAAAAAAAATAGGCTCAATTTCAAAGTTTTGCCTAAGGCCCCAAAATATGTTGAGCCGGCCCTGCGGACCACCCCCTTGGCCATGGAGGTGGTTCGACCACCCCTAGATTGGCCAGGGGGTGGCTCCCCCCTTGGCCAAAAATGGGGTGGTCCGGCCACCCCATTTTGGCCAAGGGGTGGCTCCAGCCACCCCGATTTCCCTTTTTTTTTTTTTTCTAATATTTTGCTTTTCATTTTTTTTTAAAAAAAAATTAATGCCTAAAATGACGTCGTTTTGGGCTGGGTAGGTGTTGTAGTTTTAGGACACAAAACGATGTAGTTTTGGAGGAGGGTAAAATGGGTATAAAAAGTCAAATTGTTTGACTTTAACGGTAAAAGGGTCTAAAGTGAGAGCAAACCAAAGTTCAGGGGGCCTAAGTGAGAGTTTTAAAAATTCAGGGAGTGCTTGTCAAAACGGCTGGAAGTTCAAGGAGACTTTCTGAAGTTTCCCCTCTTTTTTTTTTTTTTAAAGGATTTATTTGATAGTTTATAATAAATTTTATAATAGTTAACAGTATACATTATGTCACGTCGTTTAAATTTTTAAATAATATAGTACCATGTATACAATTAGATGATATAAAATTTTAAATGAACTATAAAATTGTTCCTTTTTATTTCACTTAATATAGAGAGAAAATCATATTATATTTAAATCATGTATTGTCGATGAAACTATAATAAATATTTATAATTATAATATCATTTAGACCTTTTTTTTCTTTTCTCTTTTTTTTTTTTTGAGAGAAATTATTTAGACCTTTTTAAAAAGGCATTTGGATCCTTCCCAGTCCAAATGGACAGGAAGGGAGCTAGTTCTTGTTAAAGCAAAGGTAAAATTGTCCAATTTTTTTTTTTTAACAATTCTACTCCTATGCTAAGAGAGCCGATCCCCCTCAGTTCATTTGGACCGGAGAAAATCCCAGTCCTTTAAAGAGTCAATCAAATTACAAAAGTAGAATAGATGTGCATATAAAAAACTTGATTAACAATGCTACTTTCGTTTATAATTATTTAATAATGATACGTTTTTTTCTTTTTCTCCTTATTTGTTAGGATTTTGTGTAAACAACGATGTTTCATGTACTAATCAAAATTTAATTACTTTTAGCACAACCAATTCTATGAAATCTATATTTTAGAAAGCTACGATGGATGCCAAACAGAGGATTTGTTTGTTGATGAACCTCTCTGTTTGCCGTAGAATTAGAATAATGTTATACATACTCTCACACATTTTTATTAATAGCCCTTTGCCTAGTAAATATGAGAGGATTATTATGAGACTCACTTGTTTGAACCGGAGGTGAGCTGCTCAAGACCTGGTCAAACAAGTGAGCCCATTTGAGTTATCTTATATTTATTGTCTGAATTGTTAATAATCCGAACAACAAAATTTCTAAAGATTTCTATCTATCTCGTGTTATTGAAAATAGAAAGTCAAAATAAAACTCACTCTTTGTAGCGCAAACTCACTTAATGATTGAAATTGTCCTTTTTCTGAGACAACATATATCACCGCCTTTTTTGACAATCCACTCTCTTGGTTTTCATACCAAAAAATTATAGGCCCGCGTCATTTATTTGATGCATTGCCTTTTAATTTCTGTTTGCCTCTTCTATTATGGTGGTTTATATGGTCTTTTTGTTTAGGCTGCCTAGCCCTTTCATGTTTCTAATTTATTGTTCATTTTCCGAATGAGAAGTCTGAAATGTTAGGCCGTTTCAAATTGAAGATCTAGTTTTCCCTGTAAAATCCATTGAAAGATCCCTCTTTCAGATTCTGCAGATAAGAAAGAAAATATGCAAAAAAATTATGAATTGTCCAGAAGATGAGTTCTTATTTCTTCAGCAACAAATCTAACAATATATGAAGTCGGAGATGACTACCAGCCCAGAAAGGTGGCATCCCACTTAAACAACATGTATAGTACAACTCTTGCACTCCATGCATCTTCTTCGTGTCCATGCCACTTGCGCAACACCTCTGACATAATATTCTCTGATATCAAAGAATATTTGACTTGAAAGAAAATTATACAAAACCAATTATTCAGAAGCAGATTAATTACAACTAAACTAGGGGTGAAATTTGTGTCGGGTTTGAATCATGTCGAGGTATAAGAATAAGATTTCATACATCAATCATAAACCAACTCCTTTAATTAAACCGGTCAAACCCGCCATCAATCTTAACATGTTAATTTCGTGTTGAATTTGTAATGGTTCGCCAATCATATAAAAAATTATCAGTTATTTTGTCGCATGTCGAAGTCATGAGTATAAGACTATATAGATCAACATAAATCCAATCAATCTAATTAAATGGATAAAACCCTTCAATTCTAAATCAGCTAATTTTCTGTTGTAAGATTCGTATCAAATTCACATGTAAAAGAAATTGTTAGTCGCAAAAGAAACATTCAGCGTTCTGGGAGTTGCCATGACATATGCACTCCATGTCCATTATGAGACATGAGCAGTGTTCCTACTATGTAAACAACTATTGTCTAAACAAGTTTGTGCCCCATGACCACCTTAGCCACCTGGCCGCTCGCTTCCTCCACTGTGGCATCAAATCATAAATAATGAAATTATGAATGGGAGAAACCCAAAATATATATAACTATTTTTCTGGATTCCAAAATTCTGACTTAGACATGAAAATTATTATTGTTGGCACGTTTTAGCAAATTCTTGTTTCTAGTTGTTCTTTGTCTTACAGGTTGAAGCTCTCCCCTGCTTGGGGCTGCTTTAGTGTCGTACCTGCATGAAATTGTTCCAACAACTTAAGCTAAAGTCTAACTGTACATTTAATTTTTGGTAGTCTTTTGATTAAGAACTACTTCTTGACCATTACATTTAAGTTTAAAAGAAATAGTATACATCACTCTCTCATTTCTTATGGTCTATATAATATGGCCACCCAACTAAAAAATTAATATTTAGGATTAAGTACTTTTTTAGTATCTCAGTTTACATTTTTTTATTTTTTATTTTCCCTAGATTTTCAAAACAGTTAAAAATGGTACCTGACCTATAGAAAAAGACAAAATCGATACCTCATTAAGTTTCCATTAGAGAAAATTCACAATTTATCACGTGTCACTCCCAAAATATGCCACGTGTCCTAACAATTTTAAAAATAAAAATAAAAAATCTAAATCTTAAAAATAATTAAAAATTAAAAATTCTATGGGGTGGTTCGGCCACCCCTAAGGGGCCTTGGGGGTTGTTCGGCCACCCCCAAAGGCCAAAAAGGGGGTGGCCGAAACCACCCAAGACCCTTGGAGTTGGTTCAGTCACCCCCAAACCGGCCTTACCACCCCAAATGGCCAAAGTGGGGGTGGCCTTGGCCGAGCCACCCTCAGAGGCCATGGGGTGGCTTCGGCCACCCCATGCGGTCGGCAGGGGGAGACCAAAGCCACCCCATGGCCAAAATAGGGGTGGCTGGCCACCCTCAGAAGGGTCGTATGGGGTGGCTTCGGCCACCTCCATGGCCTCTGGGGGTGGTTGAGCCATCCCCAAGCATTGGCAGAGCCAAACAATTTATATTGTAAGGGCCGTTGAACTAAAGATATGATAAACATAATTTTAAATAAAAAATTAAGTAATTCACACAATATATGCATCACAAAAAAGATATCTATAAAAGTTCATAAATATGTACTCAAATTGATATATTAGAAATATAACATGTCGACACTATATCAAAAAGACATAAAAAAAAAAAAAAAGTCTAGAATTGTACTTTACAGTCTCTTAGAAGTACAAAATTATCAAGTATCAAATCTAAATCGAAACTATCAGAATTTTCCTTTCAATATAGAGAACTAAACTATTTACAAGAAAATTATCCTCTATTTTGCTACGATGTCGTGTTTTAACAATTTTCATTGTTGAAAATGCTCTTTTGGTAGTTACTGTAGACACTGAAATAGTCAAAACAAGACGAATTATTCTATCAATAAAATAGTATGTCTTTGATTTTTCTGTCTTTGCCAATCCTTGGCATAATTTTGCAATGGAAGACAAATTTTGTAATGTCGGATCAGTGAGCACATCAAATTCAAAATACCCAAATTGATATCTCAAATTAATTTTCTCCTGCTCAGAAAAATCAAGAAGATAATACTTCTCCGCAATGATACATATATCGTCAATTTTAAAAGATTTATAAGCATCTTTTGGATCCAAAGCTGAGTTAAGTTTCAAAAGTTCCATCGCCTTTTCACCAAACATACTGTCAAGCTCTTGCAATTGAAAATCGATAGTATTATTGAATATGTCAAAATGATAATGATGCTCCACTGTAATGTGATTTTTTTGATTACGACCTTGACCTTCAATATAACGAATACTCAAATCCGAAATGTCAATTTCAGATTTTTTGGAGAAAGAGACTATTCTTAAGCAAATTATCTCAACCATCATCTCTCAACTTTTGGACAAGTTTTTATTGCAATAGAAACTGAATGAATAGCATTCAAAAAGATTTTTTTATTTTTTTATTTTTTATTTTTGAGGGTGTTGTGGGTAGGAAAAAAGTTTTTTTTTTTTTTTTTAAAAAAAATCTTTGGGGGTGCCGTGCGTGACTCCGCCACTGTCCCCAAGGGCTTTGAGGGTGGTTTTGGCCACCCCATAGAATTTCCAATTTTTAATTTTTATTTTTTTTAGGTTTAGTTTTTTTTTAAAAAAATTATTATTTATTGTTATTTATTATTTTTAATTTTTTGTGACACGTGGCATATTTTGGGAGTGACACGTGGCATATCATTAATTTTTTCTAACGGAAACTTAACGATGTATCGATTTTGTCTTTTTTTATAGGTCAAATACCATTTTTTACTGTTTTAAAACTTATGGAAAATAAAAAATAAAAAAAGTGCAAACCAAAATACTAAAAAAGTACTTAACATAAGAGCATTCCCAATGAAATAGCTAAATGATACGTTTATCTAAAATGACTCTTCAAATGTATAAAAAACCCACTACATTGGATTAGCCAAAAGAAAATGTAAAATAGATATTTGATTGGAAGAACTAAAAAGAAAGCCAAAATGTAGCAGCACTTTTCAAGAGAACTATTTTATTTTTCATTGTTTCTCTCACATATTTTCTCTTTTTCCCAAATATTTTCTTACTTTTTCTCTGCATGTTTTTTTTTTTCCAAAACTTTTCCCATTTTTCCTCTCACATGTTCTCTTTTTCCCAAAACTTTTAATAATATTTTAATAGAATAGATATAAATATAGTTAGGGTGCGTTTTTTAAAAAATAATCTGCGATTTTAAACCAAATCGCAACTTTAGGGTGTTTGAGATTGTGATTTTAAAAACGCAAATTTTAAAATCGCAAAAAAATCTGCTATTTCCATAAGCTGATTAGAGAGTGCTTATTTGAAAAAAGTACGAATTTAAAACAAAATCACGATTTCTATTAAAAAGATATTTGGCGCAATAGTTACATTTTTTAGAACGGGAATGAAAAAAATACCAAGAATACCCACCTAAAATATATTAAAACCCTTCTTTTCTCTTTTTTTTCTTCTTCATCTTCTCTGTCTTGCTCATCCTTATTGGTAATTTGGCCATGAAACCGCAATTATATGCTAATGTTATCCAAACACTCAATTGATAAAAAAAAGTACTTTTTAGTATGTTTTACCAAACGCTTGTGTGATTTTAAAAAGTAGCAATTTTAAAAACACAATTTTTAAAAACGCAATTTTTAAAATCACACTTATTGAAATCGTACTCCCAAACGGGCCCTTAATTGGATGTAGAGACATTAAAAAATGACTTGGCTAAACTAGATAAAAATGAATTTTGAAAAACCATTTTACATAAAAATATGACTCTTCCATTAAGAGCATTCCCAATGGAAGAGCCAAATGTTACTTTTATCTAAAATAGCTCTTCAAATGTTTAAAAAAAACCCTACATTGGATCAGCAAAAAAAAATGTAAAATAAATATTTGATTGAAAGAGTTAAAAAAAAAAGCTAAATGTAGCAACACTTTTCAAGAGAGCTATTTTATTTTTCATTGTTTCTCTCACTTGTTTTCTCTTTTTCTCAAATATTTTCCTACTTTTTCTATGCATATTCTCTTTTTCCTAATTTTTTTTTTCATTTTTCCTCTCACATGTTCTCTTTTTCCCAAAACTTTTCTCACTTTTAATAATATTTTAATAGAATAGATAGAAATATAGCTAATCGAATGCAGAGACATTTAAAAATGGCTTACCTAAACTAAATAAAAGTGAGTTATGAAGAGTCATTTTACATAAAGATATGATTCCTCTATTGGGAATGCTATAAGAATGCTCTAATGCACCAACAACTACGAGGGACCACGACACATTGACTTTGAAAAATGCAGGAATAATGATGGGTGATGTATAGCCTTCCTTAAGATTAAAGTATGGGTTAAATACTCCATACCCCCCTGGGGTTTCCTAACTTTATTTTTTTTTTCCCTGGGGTTTCATTTTTATCACAGGAGGTCCCTGTGGTTTTGATAATAGACCAAGATAGTCCTCCGTCAGTTGACCGTTAATTGACTTAACAGAAAGCCACGTGGACCAATCACATGTTGACATGCGGCACCTACTTATTATTATTTTTTTAATTAAAAAAAAGTATTTTCTGAAAAACAAAAAAAAAAAAAAAACAAAAAACAAAAAAAATACCCCCTTGGCCATTTGGGGGTGGCCTGGCCACCACCATCTGGTCGGATGGGGGTGGCCGAGCCACCCC
>NC_081544.1:1931363-1939066 GCF_901000735.1 Corylus avellana | reverse complement strand
GTGGCCGAGCCACCCCTTGGTGCTCAGGGGGTGGTTCGACCACCCCCATCCGGCCAGATCGAGCCACCCTCAAATGGCCATGGGGGCACCCCCAATTTTTTTCTTTTTTTTTTTATTTTTTATTTTTTTAAAAAATAAATTAAATTAAATAAGTGCCACGTGTTAACATCTGATTGGTCCACGTGTCAGTCCTAACGGTCAACTAACGGATTGACTAACTTAGTCCTTTATCAAAACCTCAGGGGGGTCCTGTGATAAAAATGAAACCCTAAAAAGAAAAAAATAAAGTTGACAAACTCTAAGGGATCTGAGGTATATCTTTCACGCATTAAAGAATTACCCACCTCTAACAAATGTGAACGGCTGAGATCGACTTGGTATTTATAACCGTTTGAACTGTGAAGTTAATTTACCAACGCTCAAAACGGAGAGTTTCATCCTGAGGAGAAGCTCGTAATAAGACACTCAAACCAAGGGCATTTACATCCCCTTTCCAAAACCCTAACACACACAAACACCCCCGTATAAATACCTCACTTTTCGCCTACATATCTCAGGGTAAGCAAATTAGGGTTTCACTCGCGCAGAAGTCTCTCTCCCTCTCTCTCTCGAGCAAAAATGGCGACCCCTGCGGTTGAGTCGGTGCAGTGCTTCGGGCGCAAGAAGACGGCTGTGGCGGTGACCCACTGCAAGCGCGGGCACGGGCTGATCAAGATCAATGGCTGCCCCATCGAGCTGGTGGAGCCGGAGATCCTTCGCTTCAAGGCCTACGAGCCAATCCTCCTGCTCGGACGCCACCGTTTCGCCGGCGTCGACATGCGGATCCGCGTCAAGGGCGGTGGCCACACGTCTCAGATATATGCCATCCGACAGAGCATCGCGAAGGCCCTCGTTGCGTTCTACCAGAAGTACGTGGACGAGCAGAGCAAGAAGGAGATTAAGGATATTCTCGTCAGGTACGACCGGACCTTGCTCGTCGCCGATCCTCGGCGCTGCGAGCCCAAGAAGTTTGGTGGTCGTGGTGCCAGGGCTAGGTTCCAGAAGTCTTATCGTTGAGAGAGAGCAATCGAAGACCCAGAATCAGAAGGAAAAAAAGTTCGTTTTTTCAGATGTTTTGAGGATATTGTTTTGGTATTTGAAGACTTGGATGTTAATTGGTTTTTCTATTTTTCTTTGTTTCATTCAAAAAGTCGTGAGCTTTGAGTTTTGGGTAATAGTATGCTTTCGTTAAATGGAACTTGGAGGTTTTAGATTGATAAATATATGCAATGCTTTGCTTAAATACAGCGTTTTTCGGGTTTCTCAGCTTAACCGTATCCTTGTAGTTATTTTCTTTTCTTTTTTTTTTCTTTTTCCTTAGTACTAGTTTACTTACAGCTGCCTGAGTTTTGTGTTATGAAACATGTTTGGATTCGGCTATTGCTTTATGGGTTTAAGTGTCTCAGTGTAGTTTTTATATTTGAATTTAGTTATTGTAGGATGTACATATTTGCTGTTGGCTATGATGTTGATATGTTTTCTATTTTGATGGTTTTCCAATTGTTTTTGTGTTCTGTATGTGCCTTTGGTTGCCAATGATGGAAAGGACGTTTGTGGTTTTATTTCTCGTAGGTAGTTTGGGTATTTTCAAGGAGAATTTATGGTTTGTTTGCTCTGTTTCTCTTTGGCAATAAGAGTTATAGAATGTGATTTGACTGGTTACCGCGTTTTTTACTTAACTCATGATCCTCAGTTTTGAGTTAAAGGATAATATATTGTTCTATTGGTATGTTATAGTTTTGACTTATTATTTTGTAAAAACTATTATTTTGGCACTCTGATTTCAAGGGCCATGTTTTTTACTGGTATGTTGTTTTATTGGCAATGTTATAAACAGCCTTCGCTTGTTTGGGCTTAGGTTGAGAGATTGTAGGTCTCTAGGAAATGTCTGAGGAGTAATGCAATGCAAGTAGTCAGGGGCACCCCTATTTCCTTGTATCCTCTCAAAACTGATGTTGCTTCTAAAATCACCATTGGGTCATTATTTGATTTTGATCCAATGGTGATTTTAATAGCCACATCAGTTTTGGGGGACATAAAGGAGACATGGGATGACATTTAGAATTACTCTTTTCTAAAAGCCATGCTTTTCAAATAAAATGCGTTGTTTGAAGACCAGAGTTGTCGCCTGGAACATCAGTAGTATATGGAAGTGCATGGTTAGTGTTATTATAAGTTCTGTGTATTCTGGTAGATAGTGTGATATCAGAAAGGGTTTGTGGTAACGATTGAAGGTGATAAATATGCTGCTTGATATTAAAGATCATAGAGTGATGTGTTAAGTTCTCTTGGTCCCTTGGGAACATCCTCTTTGTTTTCTAGTTTTTCCTTTTGCTGATATTAGGCATAATTGTTCTTTACAAGTTGTGGGTTTGTCTCTGTTTCGTAGCATCTGTCAATTTAATATGTGATCAGGCAGAATTCTTGATCTAATAGAAACTTCCATTTTGGAGTTCTGGATTGGTTGGAAGAAATTGAGGCAGGGATGGAATGCAGGATTAGAAATTTAGAGTGCCTTATCCTCTTCTGCCAAATGTTTGAGACTCTTGTATATAAACGTGTTTAGTTCTTGTTAGCCTTATTTACTTGAAGAGGCTTATTAGTTTTAGGTGGCTCTTGCTTTACGCTCTCTTTAAGAGTTTTTTTTTTTTTCCTTCGTTTTACAGGGTGAATTGTGAATTGAATGAAGTCATTTTTTGTTTTTAACCAAGCAAATTGGTCAGTTCGTTTACAAAAATTACTTATCCTCAAGAGGGTTGTAAGGAATCTGAATGGTCCTTATTGAGTAGGTAAGGAATTGAAGATAAACTGCAAGAGAAAAGCCATTAACCAGAGCTTTTAAATTATCAGTTAGTTTTGTCATTTCAGGGCTGAGAATCGGAAATGATCTTCCAAGGTTTTTGTGTCAGAGTTGTAAGAAGCATTGATTTGTCATTGTTCGTTATGTTCATGACAATTGGTTTCTCATGTTAGTGCCAAATTTAGATCTAAAACACTAATGTGAAACCAAATTTATACCCGTATAAGAAATTATTCCATTAGGTAACCAAACAAATGAAGAATGTGAATGCACCCAAACAGGAACAGATATTGGAGTTAAATAAATGTTTACTATTAATGTTGAGTCATCAATAATAGTAAAATATGTATTCCATTAAATAATAAATTGGAGTGCTATAATTTTTCTTTGATCAGGCTTACATGCTGTTATTTTAATAATAGCATGTATGCTGTAGTTGAATTAACGGTCAAGATGTAATTTTAAAGTTGACTTACTTTTAGAAGCATTTAATAGGAGAGAGAAAATAAAAAAAGATTTTGAAAAATCTTGACCATTGTTTAAACTACAGTATACATGTTATTAAAATAACAGTATGTAAGCCAAATCCATTTTTCTTTGGATTGAAATCATGATGTGCTAAAAAGTAAATTAAAATAGTGATTTCCTTTCACTTATATTCATACAAATAAATTTAGAACTTTTCTTTTTTTTTTTAAAAAAAAATTCTTAATTCAAATAAAGGAAGCAATGGTTTCGTTCATCATCCCAAATGAACTATAAACAAGTCAGGCTGCACAAGGCGGTGACAGATGGCAAAAGAACTCAGTAAAGAGTTTCATGCGGTAAAGGAAACAACCACCGTTAGGTGATTGTTGCAGGGAAGGTACTGCAAATAACTAGGTTGGAGCCGTTGAAGGACGACCACCAGCAACAAAAATTTCATCCACAAGATCAAACCACTTATTGTAGGAAGATAATAACCCACATAAAACAACAAATACAGCAAATAAGAAAAAAAAAATACAGAAAATACAGAGAAACTTCAACAAAAAAACGACAACACAAAATAACGGCACCGGCGGAGGAGAGGCAGTTGGAGGTGTTCGGTGGGAGCGTGAGTTCCACGCATTAGCGAGTGTACACCACTCGCCGGTGCATGGATGGAGGGACGGGGAGCGGTTGGTGGTGTTGGGAAGTTGGGGTGCCAAAGAAGACAATGAGCGGGTGCGTAGGAGGCCAGGAGTGACAAGAAAGTAGATCTAGCTTTAAAAAAACCATATCTGAGATCCCAGCCCATCCCGACGAGCAACACGGTGGAGACGTTGAACAGCGACGTGGAGAAGGCGGCCTACCACGGGAAGGAGGGAGTTAGAACTACCGTGTGTGGGGAAAAACAAAAAAGGAGAGAAGCCACAAAAAGACGAAAAAAAAAAGGGGGGAAAACGAGAGGGAAAGAGGGAGGAGGAAAGCCTTCCCTCCTCCCTCGGAAAGGCCACACAAGGCGGTGGCTAGACCTCACTGAGGAGGTGGAACAAAAACCTTTTGGTTGAGAGCTTCTTTTAGAGAGAGCGGGAGAGAACTTTCCCTTATATTCATACAAGTATATTGGAGCTCATCAATAATCCTTAAACAATTGTTTTCATGACTATCAAGCATTACAAATTGTTATGCTCTACACAATTGTTTTTAACTCGAACTCTTGACCTTTATTCGTCTCTATCATGCTATATATTTGGCATTCTTTTTTTTTTCTCCGTATATAATATTTACAGGTGGAACGATGAGTTTATGACTCAATAAGCAATAGGTTTGTGTTAGTGTGTGACAATTGATGACGCCTCGCTAAGCTTGTTGCCGCAACATGCCATGCATCTTGATGCACCAAAGGCAAAGACTACTCTAACAATCAAACTTTCTACTTTAAATTTTGCGGTAATCATCGCACAAAACAAAAACAAAAACAAAAAAGACATGGTCTCTAATATCAATTGTTGTGGCAATTTTCAAAAAAAAGTAGAAAATAATATAATTAAAATAACCGAATCACACATGATACCAAGATTTAATATGGTTCACTTTAACAAGTCTACATGCACAAGTGGAAACGACCAAAACAAAATTTACTATAAAAAAATGAAGTACTAGCAAGGAAAAAACCACTCAAAAATTTAAATTCTTGATACACCAAAAACTGCATACTCTTAAAAAGAAGAAGAATAAGTCTCTTTTGTACAGCATATGAAGTCGTTATCGACGTTACGAGAAGGAAAATGCTTTCTTTTTTTTTTTCTGGGTCCTTCTCCTATCTTCTCATTTATTAAAATTATCATTAAATTTTGACAGGAGAATGAAAGGATAGGCTGCGTGTAAACAAAAACGTTGATTTCCATTGTCCAACTAACAAGAGAAGAATTGTAAGCCGGCGTCAGTTAAAACACAAACCAACCACGTGAAAGACTTGTAGAAAAAAAGAAGTTGATCCCACATTCTGACCTGAGAAAATCAAGTCACCTACCGAGTTATTTCAACGGCCACCATATTTTCCTCCCTACATATTACAAGTTATTCCTCCTACTATGAAAAATGCATGGATTCACAATGCAATGAGTGATCTGGAAATTAAGACTATGAAAATCCTGCAACAACCCTTCATCAATTTTTCTTGCTGTAAGTCATCAGAGAAATAGAAAAACACAACACCCGTCACTTTTAAAGTTGAAAAGATAAGCCATTTTGTAAGAATTCCAAGTCACAAGAAAAGAGCTCTTATGAAATACTCCCTTTTTAAACAGCGTCGGAGGAATTCTTTTAATTCAGTCTATTAAACCAACATGTATAAAAATGAATGTGGCAATTACATGTTTTAAGAACTTGGGGTTTATTAACAAGCAGAATTTGATTTCCTTCAAAACGAAATTGGGTTTTTTTCTTTCCTATTAGATAAGGAAATAATTAGAATTAATTAGTGGCTCCAAAGAAAAGTATATTACTTTTAAATTTACAATAAATATGGTAATTTATCTAAAATTTTATATTGAAATTGTTGAATATATATAATTTCAGTTCTTATATGAAACTCACTAATTATCTTAACAGGCAAGTGAGTTATCGGAAACTTGTAGAGACAAATTTTATATTTGTTGTCCGAATTCTTAACAATCCCTACAACGAAATTGAACCTCACTAGCTGTGTCATTGCCCCAAGCGCAAAGATAAATAGGTTAAATACTTTATTCCCTATATGATTTAACTTCTTGACGTGCACTTTCATGCACAAGTCCCCATCACTAGAGAAGCTTCAAAAAAATTCCATTCATATTTCTCTGATAGATTTTCTATGGTCAACTTTTCAAACTAGTAATTTTAATTCCAGTTTTTGCTGGAAACTTTACCACTCTGTCCCGGCTACAACGAAATTGACAAGATGTGAATTTCATAGACCTTAATCTATCATATATGATCATATTCTATGGTCATGAAAGAAAGCTGAAAATTTTCTTTGAAGGGAAGTTGCTTTGCGTGCACGTAGTAGCCGGGACAGAGTGGTAAAGTTTCCAGCAAAAACTGGAATTAAAATTACTAGTTTGAAAAGTTGACCATAGAAAATCTATCAGAGAAATATGAATGGAATTTTTTTGAAGCTTCTCTAGTGATGGGGACTTGTGCATGAAAGTGCACGTCAAGAAGTTAAATCATATAGGGGAATAAAATATTTAACCTATTTATTTATACATACTTTCACGTAAATTTATTAACATATCTGTAATATTAAATTTATAAAATTTAAATTATATCAGAAAATTGTTTCTCTCGAACCGAGCTCAAGCTTGTTCCAATGGCAAAAATAGAGGTAGTATCTAGTGTTATTTGGTGTTCTATGCTTAATATTTGCGTACTGTATAGTGTTGGCTTGCATTGTTTGATTAATTAGTTCACTCAGCT
This sequence comes from Corylus avellana, assembly GCF_901000735.1. NCBI lineage: Eukaryota > Viridiplantae > Streptophyta > Magnoliopsida > Fagales > Betulaceae > Corylus > Corylus avellana. The sequence goes on along the minus strand of NC_081544.1, from coordinate 1,932,303 downwards.
GGAGACATGTCTTATAAAACAAAGGTTATTAAATTGAATTTTTCTCACCCCTTATGTGAAAAAAAAAAAAAAAAACTCATAATCTTCCATAAATTGAAATGTTCTAAGTTATAATGGCCCCATTGGGCCATTACTATTGTCTTGGCATATCCACCCACATATTGAAAACTTTTTGCATCATTTCCGACAAATGCATCATTGAATGTGTTCCATTCATTATTTATCTGTCTTCCATTCATATTAGGGCTGATAATTTTGATACGACCCGCGAACCCGACATGAAGTTAACAGGTATTGGGTTTGGGCTTACTGGGTTCGGGTCTTAATCGGATCTATCCGGTTAAGATACGATTAAATTCGTGTCTGGCAGGTCCACAGGTTGACCCGCAAGACACGTTTAATAAATGGGTCTGGCGGGTCAGATGGGTCTCGGGTGACCCACCATACCCGTTTAATTTTTTTTAAAAAAACCTATGTCTATGTGAGTCTATATATTAAAACATTCTCTTTTAAAACTTTTTGTTGAAGAATGCAGCTTGGACAGTTAGGATAAATTTGACTAGTCCTTTGGCCCAAGAGATCCCTTTACTAAATTATTTTTTCCAATTTTGATTAAGGGTTTTTTTTAACGGGTCAGGTCGCGTTACTTATTTAGCGCACGAGTCGTGTCTGATCGTGTCTACCCGATATGACCCGGTTATGATAAATGCGTTAAGCGAGTCATGTCGGGTTACCTGGATATTTTTCATGTTATAATCGTGTCAGACCCGCTAACCCGTTTAACTAAACGGGTTGTGTTCGTGTCTCGTGTAATCGGGTCGCGGGTCTTAATGGGTTCTAATCGTGTCTACCTGGTTACCCGTTTTGCCACCCCTAAATTTCATGACTTCTTTTTCTTTTTTCTTTTTCAAATGCATCATTGAATAGCAGGTTTCTCTAG
>NC_081544.1:1914532-1931263 GCF_901000735.1 Corylus avellana | reverse complement strand
TCAAATTTTTTTTTTTTTTTTTTTAGATTGAATTTTTTAAATTAAATTAATAAAAAAAATAATATTTTAATCAGATAAAACGGTGAGTTTTGAGTAGACTAACGGAAGTTAACAAAAATTGACGGTAGAGAGTTTTCTTGTAATTTCGAGTTACCCAGGGACTAAATTTCCAAAAAAAAATACCCAGAGAGTTTTTTAAAAAAGGGCGTTTACCTAAGGATTTTATATATAATTTCCCTTATTTTTTTAATGTTTTTGAGGAGTATTTTTTTTGTGTTTTGAATTGTTTATATTAGTTTTACACTTGAAAAAAAAAAAAACAAAAACAAAATACATCAAATAAATTCCTCGACAAACTTAACCTTAAATTTTAACTTTGGTCTATCATTCTAAGAAGGAAGTTAAAAAAGTTAAACAAAAGGGGAATATGATATTTAACCCTAAATAAATTTAATATTACACATGTAATCAGATATGATAAATTAATAAATAAAATGCGGAACCGAGTACGCATCTTGAGTAGGACATCACGGAACTGGCTTATGACAATATGACACGTTGCAAAAAAAAGATGTTGACTTGCGGGGCAGCTAGGTGGTCCACAGAATGCATTGAAGCATTTCACGGGCAGCTCGCTTGTTTGGTCTCTATGGTCCCCTCAGTCAACAAGTTAAGTCAGCAAATCGTGCCTCGACTACGCCCAATTTTTTTCAGACAATCCTATCCGACGTGTGATGCCATGTGGAAATTTGACCAATTTATATATTGAGAAATGCTTGACTTCATTAAAAAGTCTATTTTTTTGCCATTTTAATTCTAGGTGGCATGGTTCATTTTAAAATTAATAGATTTTAAACAATAAATTTGTAGATTTCTGAAAAATAGACCATACTACTTAAGATTAAAATGACCAAAAGATGAACTTTTTAATAAAGCCAAGCATTTCACATATATATTAGAGTCACTTAACAATCAGATGGGTTGGGTGGGAATGTGGGATTGAGTTATTTATGATCACAATACAGATAATGTAATATGATAAATATATATATTGATAAGTTATTCAAAAAAATTATATGATGGGGTATTATTTATATGGTAAATTTATTTTCATTTTAAGTGAGATGAAAAAGATTTCTGTTTGATTGGATGGATGGAATTATTTTATTTTTTATTTTATTTTAGTTTTAAAAAATGTTTAATGTAATGTAAATGTAAATGAGGAATGATAGAAACACAAATTTTTGGCATAATTTTGGCCAAACTTTTCTCTTATTTGGTCATTTAAAAAAAAAATAAAAAAATTCTGAAGTAATAACATCATATGTGATCATTTTTTATTTGGTATATTTTTTTTAAAAATTATATTTTTCTTCAGAAAAACGTTTATTTATTTATTTAAAAAAATGGTCATTATTATGAAGAAAAAGACCATTTTTTTTTTAAAAAAAATACCAAATAAAAAAAGGGCCATGTAGGATGTTATTAGTTCAAAATTTATTTTATTTTATTTTTATTCTTGTTTTTTTTTTTTAAAGTGACCACATAAGAGAAAAGTTTGGCCAAAGTTGTGCCAAAAAGTTGTACCTCTATCATTTCTCTATGTAAAGAAAACAGTTTTAATTGTTTTTAGAAATATTTTATATTTTGAATAATTTGTTAGAATAGGAAACAAAAGACCAAAAAAATAAAGTCATTAACCAATTTATTAATAGGTTGGAGCTTAGGGCCCACGCAACACAACTTAGCCATATAAACATTGAAAATTCTAGTTCCACGTGAGTAATGCTACAAGTCCATCTTGTGTCACTTTTGAGTCTCTCCAAGAATGATGTGGCTCTTAAAATTGTCATTAGACTTGTGATTGATCATTATTGGATTTTGATCAAACGGTAATTTTAAAACCCACCTCATTTTTTGAGGGACATAAGAGTGACACAATAGGGACTTCTAAAATTACTCATTGTTTTGAGAGTCTCTTCTATCAAAACGTAGGGTGAAATTTAGAAATTTGACACATCATGTAAAAACACCAAATACAATAGAGATGAAAATACTGTATCTTTAATTCAAATCAATCCTATGGACTTTTCCATTCATTCTAACACAACACCCACCACCTACCACCGAACCTTCCACCCACCTTCGAGCCCCTGATACTGGAGTCTTCAAAATCAATAAAGACGGTGGCTCCAATGGTTTTGCCAATTGATATTTTGTTAAGAGAAAAAAAATTATTTGGTATGAAGGGTTATATTATTATTTGGTGTTTCAAGTTTAGATGTTTACTTTCTATTCAAGAAGGCAAAACACCATGTTTAAATAATGGTTTGAATCAAGTTATTCTCTATTGTTTTTTTTTTTTTTTGGTTAAAATAATGTTCTAATATGACATGAGGGCCGGTGAAAACAGTTTTTTTTAATGTTTTTGAGGAGTATTTCCTGTGTTTTGAATTGTTTGTATTAGTTTTTACTTGAAAAAAAAAAAAAAAAAAAACGAAGTACATAAAATAAATTCCTTCACAAACATAACCTTAAATTTTTAACTTTGTTCGGTCACCCCTATCATTCTAAGAAGGAAATTAACAGATTCTTCGTGGAAATTAGAAAGGGATAAATGAAAAATTGGTCCATGTGATTGGCCTAATTTACAAATTAATTTCTGTGGTTTAAAAAATATTTTATAGGCCCTTAGGGTAGGCCAAAATAACATTTTGGTGATAGGCACAAAGTATGAATGGTTGATACCACAAAAGAGTGTCTTAGGAAAGAATCGGTGAAGATGAAGACGACGGCAAGAATCGGTGGGGATGGACGCAATAATTGGTGGGGAAGATGAAGATGACGACGGCACAGGGGGATATAGAGAGACTAGGTTTATTTAATTTAACGTGGAGTGTGTGCTGGAGTCTGACAATGACGTTGAAAAGCTTATTTGTCATTTTTTCAAAGCATAAATAAAAAAGAACACGTGTCTTATTTTTATTGGGTGTGAGGTGGTAATAAAACGGTTTCTGTTAAGTCATTTAACGGAAAATGAGTTTAGGGAGTAAATTGTTATTTTGGCCTAACTAGGGACCTATAAATTATTTTTTAAACCACATGAAGTGATTTGTAAATTAGGCCAACCATGAGGACCAATTTTACATTTATCTCAATTAGAAAACCCTCTTGACGTGCAATTTCATGCACAACACCAAATTAAGTCCCCGTCGCTATAGAAGCCTCCAACAAACTCCATTCATATATCTCTGATACATTTTCTATGGTCAAATTTTCAAACTATTAATTTTGATTCCATTTTTTGCAGGAAACTTCACCACTCTGTCCCGGCTACTACGTACACGCAAAGCAATTTCCCTTCAAAGAAAATTTTCATCGGGAATCTCCTTTCTTTGACCATAGAATATGATCATATATGATAGATTAAGGTCTATGAAATTCGCATCTTGTCAATTTTGTTGCCGGGATTGTTAAGAATTCGGACAATAAATATAAGATTTTTCTTTACAAGTTTCGATAACTCACTTGCCTGTTAAGATAATTAGTGAGTTTCATAGAAGAACTGAAATTATATATATTCAACAATTTCAATATAAAATTTTAGATAAATTATCATATTTATTGTAAATTTAAAAGTAATATACTTTTCTTTGGAGCCACTAATTAATTATAATTCTTTCCTTATCTAATAGTAAAGAAAAAAAACCCAATTTCGTTTGGAAGGAAATCAAATTCTGCTTGTTAATAAACCCTAAGTTCTTAAAACATGTAATTGTCACATTCATTTTTATACATGTTGGTTTAATAGACTGAATTATAAGACTTCCTCCGACTCTGTTTAAAAAGGGAGTATTTCATAAGAGCTCTTTTCTTGTGACTTGGAATTCTTACAAAATGGCTTATCTTTTCAACCTTTAAGTGATGGGTGTTGCATTTTTCTATTTCTCTGACGATTGACAGCAAGAAAAATTGATGAAGGGTTGTTGCAGGATTTTCATAGTCTTAATTTCCAGATCACTCATTGCATTGTGAATCCATGCATTTTTCATAGTAGGAGGAATAGCTTGTAATATGTAGGGAGGAAAATATGGTGGCCGTTGAAATAACTCGGTAGGTGACTTGATTTTCTCAGGTCAGATTGTGGGATCAACTTTCTTTTTTCTACAAGTCTTTCACGTGGTTGGTTTGTGTTTTAACCGACGCCGGCTTACAATTCTTCTCTTGTTAGTTTGGACAATGGAGATCAACGTTTTTTTTCACACGCAGCCTATCCTTTCATGGACAATAGATATTTACTATGGTTGTAGAAAGAAATTTGAGGATAAACTATAGTTGTAGAAAGAAACTGTAGGACTTCACAGAACTAGCTTATGACAATGTGACACGTTGCAATATTTTACTCACGGTGGCTAGCTGTTTGGTCTCTTTGGTCCCCTCAGACTCTCAGTCACCTAGTCAGCAAATCTTGCCTTGACTTTACTACCCCCAATTCTTTTGGATCCGTATTCGACTGGTCCCCTCACTGTCACCCAACAAATCGTGCCTTGACTTTACTACCCATAATTCTTTTGGATCCAAATAGGACCGGAGAGTAACCTTAATGACCGCACATTTGTTTTATTGGGGGTGGCCAGCCGCCCTTAAATTTTATTTTTTTTATAAATTTTTAATTTTTAATTATTTTTAAAAAATATATTATATTTTTTTATTTTTTAATTAATTAAACATATGTCTTATTTATGGTCTCAGAATTCCTTTAGACAGATCATGGTCATTAACTGGATACTCTTCAGTCCAAAATGGATTAGATAAGATCTTGTTCCAATTCTTTTCAGACAATCCTATCCGACATGTGATTCCACGTCAAAATTCAACCAAAGAAAAATCCCAAAAGATGGAACTTTTGATCAACCTGCACCTCTGCGCTGGTTGAAGGGTTGCATGAAGGTAAGATCTTATGAATTATCTTATGCAGCTGATTGCTTTCCTCTTATCTTAAGTTCCAGAGGATAGTGATCGAGTCTTTGTTTAACAAGGTAGTCGCCTGGGTTGAGTCCGGATTACATGTCAAATAGATTTCGGGCTCCTGACTCAGCAGAAGGCTACTTTAAGTTTATCCATTTTACAATTGTCAACCCCTACTCTTAGGCTTCCTATCATCTTGGCTCAGTGTGGATGCGGTCTACCCTAGTAGGAGATTTGTCAAATACTAGCTTCCCCATATTATAGGGATGATTTTGTCATCGAGAATGCGCGAGTAGCTGACGAGTATAGCCAACATTATACAGTACGCATATATTAAGCATAAAACACTAAATAACGCTAGACACTACCTCTATTTTTGCCACTGCGAACAAGCTTGAGCTCGGTTCGGATATACTTAATTCGGTCTTCAATTACTTAATAAATGAAATGATCGTGAACACGAAATTTGACTATATTATTAAACGAGATGAACTAGTATAAATTTGACTCAACTCATATAAATTTATTTTTTAAACTATATATGTAATGAATAAATTAATTGAGGCATGAATGGTGACTTTTTTTTCTTTTTCATTTTTTGGTTTTTGGCAAATATTTATTACTCTATAAAAGACCAAATTCGCACAAACAATTAGCACAGGAATCTTCTCATTTTCAAGTCGAGAGAAACAATTTTATGATATAATTTAAATTTTATAAATTTAATATTACACATATGTTAATAAATTTATGTGAAAAGTACATATAAATAAATGGGTTAAATACCATATTCCTTTATGTGGTTTAACCTCTTTATTTTTTGTCCCATAGGAATTACTTTTTTATCATATGAGGTACCTCTGATTTGCTTAAAGACCGAGATGGTACCTTCATCTAAATTTTATCCAAAATTTGACGGAACTCTCCGTCAGCACCAATAACAAATCGATCGTAATGTTGTGTGCAATTGACATATCAAGAGTAAAATGACATAAAATCTATCATAATCTTGGTTTTCTTTGTATACCACCATTATTCTATTAACCAAAAAGTTATTATGTAAACTGTTTGACGATCAGTTTTCAATTAGTGGTCTTAACAAAAATAGCATATATTGAGATTCCAATATCGAATGGAGACAAACATGGTGGTGTTGTAAAGTTGGTTATATTTTATAGTTTAAGGTCGTAAAGTTTAAGGATGTAAAGTTAAAAGTTTAAGGTTACAAAGTCATATTTTATACAAATTTCCCAATTTCAAAGTTTACTGAGTCCAATCGGACTGTCAAGAAAGAAAAAGAAAAAATCAATATCCAAAAAGTTCGTTCGAAAACGAGTCCAGACAAGAACTATTTTTGTCCAAACAGCTAGTATTATTGTTAGACAAGATCACGAGAATATCAATTTATTTGACTTTTTTAGTACGGTTTGGACTTATTTTTCCTATTAGATAGGGGCTTAGGCTGCCACCTTTGTGTAATTTTCGTCAATTTTCAATAAGAAATGAAATACTCCAATAAGAGTTGTTTTATATTTATTTTGTTTCAAATCTTTAATTTGTTTTTGGCTTTGAGAAAAATTAACTTGTTAATCTAGAGTTTCACATACATATGTCATATGTGTTATTTCATAGACTTGCATTTCGTACATAAAAGTAGACCATACAAAGTTATTGAAATACAAATACTTCATATATATTGTGGCAGCAAATTAAATCTGCACCACCCAAATATGGTCTTCCTCGATCGCTCACCGTTCATTTTCAAGTACGGAAACTAATAAAAAGATCAAAGTAAACAACAACAAAAAAAAAGGAAAATAAATAAACGATAAAACTCCAGTGATGCTGTGTTTGGTTTGAGCATTCATTTGATCCGACGGCAGAGAGTGATCCCATCACTAACAGAAAGCATGCAAATCTCAATCCTAGGGTCCATAGCGAGGGCCTTGTTGAGCTCCATTAGGAACGGCCTATAATAAATGAGGTACTCGGGGAGTGGCGAATCAGCAGGTGCCGCCACAGAGCCATTCCATAGGGTATTGTCGTAGCCGATCAGACCCCCGACCTTCACAAGCTCAATCAACCTCTTGTGGTAGTTAAGGTAGTTGTTCTTGTCGGCGTCCACGAATATAAAATCAAATGTACCGTGGTTCTTGTCCTGTGATTCAACCATTCAAATAATTGTTAGAATATTAATTAAATAATTAAATTTAATTTTCGGGAGACCATGCAAAGCGCTCATTTCATACGGGTACATGTCACAAGAAATTGTTTGCACTTAAAAAAAAGTTGAACCTTAGACTTATAGTTCATTAAACAGTATTACGGCCAAACGACTTACTAGTCGAGCCAACTCATCATTAGGGTTTCGTGTGTGCTTTTTGTTTCCAAACAATGAAAGTTTAAAGGAATAACAAGGTAATGGGTGTTAAAATTTTACATCTTCAACCAACTGGTCAAGAACTGGGAGAGCAGGGCCTTCTCTGAAGTCGATCTTGTGAGCAACACCAGCTTTCTCAATTATAGGCAGGCCAAGCTCATAGTGTTCTCTGTTGACATCCATGGCCAAAATCTGTGACAAACAGAAATGCAATATTATTTTTACTTTATAAGTTTTGTGAGTGTTAATCACAATTTATTCTAAAAACTTTTTAATCAATCAATATTTTAACATTCTCTTACCGTATGAGTTCAAATTCAAACTCTCATTTAATAAGTGAGGCTCATTAACACGTAAAATATTTTATAATTCAGGCTTTGAACTCAGAACTGTTTGATCTAGTAAATCTAAAAGTTTAAGCTGATAAGAAAAATGACTTAGGCAACTCTTTATTGTAAATACTCACTTTCCCATCTTGGGGAAGAGCAAGGGCGGTGGCTAGGAGGGAGTAGCCAGTGTAGACACCAATCTCCATTGTCTTCTTGGCATTGATGAGCTTGAGGAGCATGTTCAAGAACTGGCCTTCATCAGCAGCGGTGGACATGAGGTTCCTGTTTTATAATTCAAACCAAAATCACGTGAAAATTAACATTGTTAATAAGAATATTGCTAATTAAGCCATGAAGAATTTTTAAACAATCTTAATTATCATGAACCTAGCTAGTTAGCTATCTCACCATGGATGCTTGGCTGTCATCTCTCTCAGCTCCTTCAAGGGTTCAGGCTCTCTTGGGTACACACTAGTCTCCAATATATACTGCAAAAACGGAACCCAAATTACAAAAACTCCAAAAAAAAAAAAAAAAAAAAAAAAAAAACTGAAAGATTTATAAAATGGTTTTCCTTACGTACCTGGTAAAGACCATCGCTCTGCAGAAGGCTCTTGTGACCAAACCCCAGGTGCGCCCCGTCTTCCGGCTTCCAGGTATGTATAAAAGGGTCTTGGGATATTCCGTTGGCACCCATTAGTGCTGTAATACTTTTCTTCTTCTTCTTTGGTTTGAATTGATAATTCTCCAAACCCTGTGATGGAAAGAAGAAAGTGGAGGGTATTTATAGAGGGCTGGCTGTGAGAATGCATGATCAGCTTAGTTGACGCCCTGGTCATCGGGACGACTGGTCAGGTTCTTGATCAAGAGTACTATTTTGTTTTTCTTTCTTTCTTTTTTGAAAAACTTCACCTACCCTTCAAGTATAATTTCTTTGCATTTCTCAATAATAAAATATAATGACAAAATACTTATTATTTTTTAATTTATATATTATAATTTTACATATAATCAAAATATGGTAAATACAAATTCAAAATAAAAATGATATATATATCTTTTTTTAAAAAAAATTGTAATCGGAACCATTAGGCCAAAAAAAGAAGAGAGGTACTGTTACACATCTATCACTACTCATCTTTTGTTCATTTTTTTTTTGCAAATTCGTGATGTAGGTTCTATTGATTTAATGGTAGATTTGTCAATCTCTTGTACGGAAATTGACAAAAAATGAGCAAACGATAATTTTGTATTTTTTTTTAAAAGTAGAAGAAATTACTGGAGAAACCTGCCATTCAATGATCGAGAAACCTGCTATTGCATTGTTGATCTAACGATTGAGATTATTTAATCTAACGGTCAGATTTAAGTGCCAGTTGAACTATAGGTTTATAGCAGTTTAATTTTTCGAAATTCAAAATAGCAGTTTAATATTCGAAATTCAAAATATCAGATTTATTTTTGAAATTCGAAATTATCTGAGAATAGATAATTATCTATGACAATTAAATTATCTTTAATATCTTTGTTTGAATTTTAAAAAATAAAAATTAAGCATTATCCTTTTATTTATTGCCTCTGATTAGAATAGAAATTCTGAAGGTATTTTCGAGTTTTAACTTCGTTTGTGCAAAAACGCAGTTAATATACAGAAGTTTCTGAAGAAAAATACCAAATATAAAAAGGATCACATATGATGAGCCACTAGTTTCAACAGAGTCTCCTATAAGAATTTTCCCTTTCCCAATTACATAATTTTCCAAACCGGGAAAGTTTTAAGTTCAGAATGACTTAGAAGTAGCTGGTGAGAGGCAGTGCCATCGTTTATAATTGTGAGTGGACATGAGTATATAAAGAGAAGCTCTTATTTTAGACATCATGTACTTTCACATAAAAGCTTCCAATTTATTAAAAAAAAAAAGAAAATAAAACAAGTGTGTGTGGTTGATCGTTACCGTTGATTCCTTTGAAGATAGCATTGGCATTGAGTGACTCACGTGTCTTTGAATTGCTTTCAGAAGAGAAAGTTTAGAAATAGACAAAAAGATCGCAGTCGTTTCACTAGTGCAGCGTTAAATGTTTGATAAATCCAACTTGGTATTCTTACTCTATAAAAGACCAAATTCGCACAAACAATTAACACAGGAATCTACTCATTTTCAAGTTGAGAGAAACAATTTTATGATATAATTTAAATTTTATAAATTTAATATTACACATATGTTAGTAAATTTATGTGAAAAGTACATATAAATAAATGAGTTAAATACCTTATTCCCCTAAGTGGTTTAACTTCTTTATTTTTTGTCCCATAGGTTTTACTTTTTATCACATGAGATACTTCTAGTTTTCTTAAAGACGAAGATGGTACCTCCGTCTAAATTTTATCCAAAATTTGACGGAACTCCACGTTAGCACCAATAACAAATTGACACGTTTCCATATAATTAATTAAAAATAATAATTTTATAAAATTAAAAATAAAAAAAAATTATATTTAATTAAATTAAAAAAAAAAGAAAAGAAAACAAAAAACAAAAATTGTGGGTGGCCGTAGCCACCTTTTTGGCCATTTGGGGGTGGCCTTCCCACCCCCATCTCGCTGGATTGAGGGTGGCGAGCCACCCCCACGGCCTATGGGGGTGGTTTGGCCACTCCCAAGGGGCCAAATCAAAGCCACCCCCAAACCCAATTAAGCGTATAGGTTTTCAGTTTTCTCTCCCTCACTTTGCAAATCGGACACATCAAAGCAAAAGAAACTCTAACAAGTGTCCTTCTCTGCAAATTTTCCAAACCTTGGGGTTTCGAAACCTTCCAATCGCTTCCAAAAACACATTACGATTCCGTCTCGAAATTCAAATTCTAGGGTTTTTTCAAATTCCCATACATTACAGTTCAGATGAAGCTCATTTGGATAAGGTACTCGTAAAATCTCAGCCTCCGATTGGTCGATCCGATTGAAATGGACGCGAAAGATTTATCTTCGTCATCGTCATCGACGGCTGCCGCTAATGCCAATCGTGACGGGTCCTCAGGCACCGCCAACGACATCGTCTTGTCAACCGCAGCCACGCTCGCCAAGGACGTCGCCTTGCACTTCCAATCGAGCAAGTTCGCCGAGTGTGTTGAGGTGTTGAACCAGCTCTTGCTCAAGAAGGAACACAATCCTAAGGTAAGCCAATCCGGCCATTTGGGGGGTGGCTCGGCCACTCCCTTGACCATATAGGGGTGGCTCGGTCACCCCCAATGGGTTTGGGGGTGGTTTCAGCCACCCCCATTTGGCCCCTTGAGGTGGCCGAACCACTTCCATGGGCCGTAAACCTTTTTTTTTTTTTTTTAAATAATTATTTTTTAATTAATTATATGGACACATGTCAATTTGTTATTAGTGCTGATGTGGCATTCAATCAAATTTTGGACGGAATTTAGAAGCGGAACCTCCTGTGATAAAAATTAAGAACGAACAAAAAATAAGGAATATCATATTTAACCCTAAATAAAAAGGGAATCTAGTACGCATCTTGAGTTGGACATCACGGAACTGCCTTATGACAATATGACACGTTGCAAATAAAAGATGTTGACTTGCGGAGCAGCCAGCTGTTTGGTCTTTATGGTCCCCTCAGCCAACTAGTCAAGTCAGCAAATCGTGCATCGACTACGCACAATTATTTTCACACAATCCTATCCGATGTGTGATGCCATGTGGAAATTTGACCAATTTATATATTGAGAAATGCTAAAGGCCCAACTTTTTTGCCCAACAAATGTCCAACTTTTACCTTTTATTTTTTTTTTCCTAAAAAAACCAAAATGAAAAATGAAAAAAATGTCTGAAGCAACCCTATCTATTTTTGGCCTTTCTTTTATTAGTATTTTTTTAAAAATGAAAAATAGTATTTTTCTTCATAATAATGACATTTTCTTAAAAAAAAAATGACATTATTATGAAAAAAATACCATTTTTCATTTTTTAAAAAATACCAAATAAAAGAAAGACAAAAAATAGATAGGGTTGCTTTAAACATTTTTTCCATTTTTTATTTTATTTTATTTTAAAATAATAAATAAGACAAAAGTTGGATTTTTGTTGGGCAAAAAAGTTGGGTCCCTATCATTCCTCTTATATATTTGAGTCACTTAACAATCAGATGGGTTCGGTGGGATTGAGATATTTATGATCACAATACAGATAATGTAATGAGGTTTGATACGGACACAACACAAACCCAACTCACGGCCAACTTCTCTTCTACGTGTAAAAAAATTTTGAATTTTAAACCAAACAAATTGTCTTTTTTCCCAAATTTTCAGAATCCCAAAATCTTCTCTATAATTTTTTTTTTTTTTTTAAAATGACGCGTAAGAGAGAAGTTGGCTATAAGTTGGATTTATGTTGTGACCTTAACATTTTCCTAATGTAATATGATATATGTTCGCGCGTACAAGAGAGGATGAGATGGATTCGAACTAGTGATCTTTGCTTCATTAAGCGTGCATGATACCTAACCGATTGAACTACCCCATAAAAACAACCACTTCTAGTCTTATTCAATCACTCAATTCGTGTCCATATTTGAATGCAAATACAATCATACAAGTAAAAAGGTCAAAAGAAGGAAAAAAAATAATCAAACGGAGAAACCCCGATGTTTGGTTCCGCGGTCGTTTTGAGCCGATGGCAGATAGAGAGAGATCAGTGAAAGATGATACAGTGATCCCCTCACCACCAATAGGAAGCATGCCAATCTCAATCCTGGGGTCCACATCAATGACTCCAAAGAAAGAATTAGAATTAATGACGCCAAAGAAAAGTAGTAGTTCTTATTTCATGCAGATTCGCCTTTGGACTTTTCCAACAAAATAATGTTACAAAACGTGTTAACAAACAGAGTTCATCATGTTGCTGAAGTTGTTGCAGTTAGTATGTTAGATGGAAGAGAAATGCTATACACGAGACAAAAATCTTTTTTCTATCCCCAAAGTTGATGTGACATGGCCACCCACCTGATTTTTTGATTTTTTTTTTTTTGCTTTTAATTTTTTCTTTTTAAGTTTGAGAGGAAAAAAAAATTGTTTTTTTTGGAAAATCTTGTGATTTCCCTCAAGAATAGCTATTCGTCTTATTTTTTAGAGGAATGACTATTTCTGTGTGTAAGGGATTAATGATTCCCACGGGAATCACTATTCCTAGGAATAGACTTTTACCAAACAAAATAATAACTATTCCATTATGTAAGGGATGACTATTCCATAGTCCTTACCTTCAAGAATAGCTATTACTCCAATTTTTTAGAGGAATAATTATTCATGTGTGTAAGGGATTAGTGATTCCCGTGGGAATCACTATTCCTAGAAATAGACCATTACCAAACAAATTCCAAGGGTCTATTTTGCGAACCAAACAGACTCTAAGGTGAGAAGAATTATAAAAGGTTGAATGAAAAAAGTCGTTAGGTTGAATTGACTTGCATTTATGCCGATGAAAGCGGTGTATTATAGTTTATATTAAAAATTATATATTTTATCCTCAAATTTGTCATTTCCTTGGGCCAATACATAGTAAATGGGTATTGCAGTGTCTTTCTACAACTAGAATTTTAAACGGGAGAGGAGCCGATTCCTTTTTGTTGGAGATGATAAGGACATTGTTTTGTCCGCCATATATATGGAAAATAGAAAGGCAGTCAATTCCCTCACAATCTACATCGATATTCAGACTAAAAATTTTGGTTATAATATCAAGTTGTTTTTTTTGGTTCTAGTGATTGGACAGGGGTATCATGTGTGCAATAGGGCTGCCATGTTAGACTTGTCTATGCTAACTCGAATGGCTAGGCTGTCCAAATATCTATCCGAGTAGGTGAGATTTGAACAAACTCTCGATTGTGACATCCTTATTGTAGTGTAATAGAACAATCATACTGCACGGAATCAAAATTCAGAGTAATGTAATCAACTTGAAAATAATCTTAGAAAGCCACCCAAGCATACTCTAACTCATATTTTTCGTGAGAGTACGTAATATTTGGGTATATTAGAACTTTAGCTTTAAATAATATCTTATTTTTACTATTATATATTTACTCCATCTTTTGATAGTAAATCTTTCTTTTAATTGTCTCTATGCATGGATGTAAATTTGCTAAGCCATATCACATTAATCGATCTTAATGTTCTGTGCAATTGACTGATCAAGAGTAAAATGACATAAAATCTATCATAATCTTGATTTTCTTTGTGTACCACCATTATTCTATTCGCCAAAAGGTTATTATGTAAACTGTCTGACGATCAATTTTCAATTAGACCGGTCTTAATAAAAATATCATATATTGTGATTCCAATATCGAATGGAGACAATCGTGGTGGTGTTGTAAAGTTTAAGGTTATATTTTATAGTTTAAGGCCGTAAAGCTTAAGGATGTAAAGTTAAAAGTTTAAGGTTATAAAGTCATATTTTATACAAATTTCGCAATTTCAAAGCTTATTTAGTCAAACCGGACTGATAAGAAAGAAACAGACAAAATCAATACCCAAAAAGTCCGTTCGAAAACGAGTCTAGACAACAACTATTTTTGTCCAAATAGCTAGTATTATTGTTAGCCAAGATCAGGAGAATATCAATTTATTTGACTTTTTTAGTACGGTTTGGACTTATTTTTCCTATTAGATAGGGGCTTAGGCTGCCACCTTTGTGTTATTTTCGTCAATTTTCAATAAGAAATGAAATACTCCAATAAGAGTTGTTTTATATTTATTTTGTTTCAAATATATATATGTTTCCAATACCCGTTTGTTACCATTTAGTAATGTGGGTAAACTGACACGTTACTAAATGGTAACGTGACGAAAAATAATGAACAGTACACACGTTATTAATACTACATTTTTTTGTAGTGAAGAATGCACGATCAGCTTAGTTGGAGGCCCCGCTCATCGGGACGACCGGTCAGGTTCTTCGGTTCATGAGCCGTGGTCCTTAGTCGATTAAGGTATGTTGAAATATTTTCAAAATAAATATATATATAGTTATTATTTTGTGTCTTGGGAATGTTTTTAATGGAAGGTATTAAAGAGCATTGAATGAAAGTTGTCCCACATTGGAAAGAGCGAAGATTTTGTTGGCATTTATAAGTTCCAACACATTTAAGCTGTTAAATGCACTATACTAGGGTACACCCTAATACATGTTACCGTACGGTGCCGCGCGTGGCTAGTGTCGCCTTGATGGCGCACTTGGCACTTAGCACGAAGCATCGGAGCTCGGAGCGAGCTGATCATGACCATTCATTTTTGGACGGTCAAGATCGTTCAATCTAGTGGTTTGATCTAAACTGTAAGATGCTTCTTAAGTAGATTCAGTGGTTAGATCTATTGGATTGTTGATCTAACGATTGAGCTTATTTAATCTAACGGTCAGATTTAAGTGCCAGTTGAACTATCGGTTTATAGCAGTTTAATTTTTCGAAATTCAAAATAGCAGTTTAATATTCGAAATTCAAAATAACAGATTTATTTTTGAAATTCGAAATTATCTGAGAATAGATAATTATCTATGACAATTCAATTATCTTTAATATCTTTGTTTGAATTTTAAAAAATAAAAATTAAGCATTATCCTTTTATTTATTGTCTCTGATTAGAATAGAAATTCTGAGGGTATTTTCGAGTTTTAACTTCGTTTGTGCAAAAACGCAGTTAATATACAGAAGTTTCTGAAGAAAAATACCAAATATAAAAAGGATCACATATGATGAGCCACTAGTTTCAACAGAGTCTCATATAAGAATTTTCCCTTTCCCAATAACATAATTTTCCAAACCGGGAAAGTTTTAAGTTTAGAATGACTTAGAAGTAGCTGGTGAGAGGCAGTGCCATCGTTTATAATTGTGAGTGGACATGAGTATATAAAGAGAAGCTCTTATTTTAGACATCATGTATTTTCACATAAAAGCTTCCAATTTATTAAAAAAAAAAAAGAAAATAAAACAAGTGTGTGTGGTTTGTCGTTACCGTTGATTCCTTTGAAGATAGCATTGGCATTGAGTGACTCACGTGTCTTTGAATTGCTTTCAGAAGAGAAAGTTTAGAAATAGACAAAAAGATCGCAGTCGTTTCACTAGTGCAGCGTTAAGTGTTTGATAAATCCAACTTGGTATTCTTACTCTATAAAAGACCAAATTCGCACAAACAATTAACACAGGAATCTACTCGTTTTCAAGTTGAGAGAAACAATTTTATGATATAATTTAAATTTTATAAATTTAATATTACACATATGTTAGTAAATTTATGTGAAAAGTACATATAAATAAATGAGTTAAATACCTTATTCCCCTAAGTGGTTTAACTTCTTTATTTTTTGTCCCATAGGTTTTACTTTTTATCACATGAGGTACTTCTAGTTTTCTTAAAGACGAAGATGGTACCTTCGTCTAAATCTTATCCAAAATTTGACGGAACTCCACGTTAGTACCAATAACAAATTGACACGTTTCCATATAATTAATTAAAAATAATAATTTTATAAAATTAAAAAAATATATATATATTTAATTAAATTAAAAAAAAAAAGAAAAAGAAAAGAAAACAAAAAACAAAAATTGTGGGTGGCCGTAGCCACCTTTTTGGCCATTTGGGGGGTGGCCTTCCCACCCCCATCTCGCTGGATTGAGGGTGGCGAGCCACCCCCACGGCCTATGGGGGTGGTTTGGCCACCCCCAAGGGGCCAAATCAAAGCCACCCCCAAACCCAATTAAGCGTATAGGTTTTCAGTTTTCTCTCCCTCACTTTGCAAATCGGACACATCAAAGCAAAAGAAACTCTAACAAGTGTCCTTCTCTGCAAATTTTCCAAACCTTGGGGTTTCGAAACCTTCCAATCGCTTCCAAAAACCCATTACGATTCTGTCTCGAAATTCAAATTCTAGGGTTTTTTCAAATTCCCATACATTACAGTTCAGATGAAGCTCATTTGGATAAGGTACTCGTAAAATCTCAGCCTCCGATTGGTCGATCCGTTTGAAATGGACGCGAAAGATTTATCTTCGTC